>NW_007140949.1:5539-10309 GCF_000164805.1 Carlito syrichta | reverse complement strand
TTCACCTCCCGGCCACCCCCGCCCCGGTCTCGCCCAGGTCTCCCCAGGGCCTCCCCGGCCGGCCTTCCCCTGGAACCATCCCCATGGTGAGGACCGCCAGGTGGAAATGGAAAGAGGACCCAAGCCGGAGGCGGGACAACTGGCTTCAAATTCGGGCCAGTTCTGCCTGGTTGAGTCACGACGGACAAGTTGCTTGACCTCTCTGTGCCTGAATTTCTCTCTCCGTGAAACGGAGGAAGGAGGCTGCCTGGCCTACGCCTCAGGGCCCTTGGAAGATGGAGCAGGTGGAGGTGGGGTGTCGTTCAAGCCCCCCAGGATGCCGGCCTGTGGCTACAGCCAGCCCCGGAAGGCCAGTGCGGGCTCGAGGAGTCCACTCAACCTGCCTCCAAGTGTGCCCTGGAGGTGCTGATGGGCGGTGGCTGGAAGGCCCCTGCCAAGAAATGCACAGCGTGAGGGGCCCTGCCAGTCACACGCGGCCAACCGTGGGTATCGAGGCCCTGCGGCTGCCCCCGACGGCATCTTCAGGAGGAAGGCCTGAGCCACGGCCCTGGCGTGGCCTTCCTCAGCCCTGCCGCCTGGCCCCGTCTTGACTCCCCCTCCTTCCACCCGCTCCCTCCTGGGCACCAGCCCGCCCCCCCCGAGAGTTTCCCAGGGGGCTCCGTTGAGGTCTCTCAGCCCCATGTCCAGACTGCCATCTCTCCCCCAGCTCATTTCTTCGGTGTTACTGACACTGCCATCCACCCACTCTCCGGGCCACGAGCTCACAGTCGCCGACTTGTTCACTCGTGTCAGAAGCAGTGGCATCGGGCTGGGTGCAGTGGCTCACGTCTGCGATCCCAGCACTTTGGGAGGCTGAGGCGGGAGGCTCGCTTGAGCCCAGGAATTCAAGACCAGCCTGAGCAGCATAGTGAGACCTCGTCTCTACAAGGAAATAAAAAAATGATCTGGGTGTTGTGGTGCACACCTGTAGTCCCAGCTACTCGGAAGGCTGAGGCGGGAGAATCCCTTGTGACTGACGGCCTTTCTCCTCCAGGGCCAGAGGCTTAGGCCTGGCCCCCGAGGCCGGCCCCACGCTCACCATGCAGCCATGCTGGGGTCGAGCCCGGTGGCCGTCTGGTGAAGACCTCGGACGGGCCGTGGCAGCAAGATCAAGGACCTCCGGCCCCACCTAGCCCCAGCTGCGCGGCCCCCAGCTTAAAGTCACAGGTCTAGGTAGAGTGCCCCCCTCCCCCCAGCCACTCACATGGTAGGACAAAGAAGGCCAGGCGGGGGCGTCATCCCAGCGCTTTGGGAGGCCGAGGCGAGAGGATGGCCTGAGCCTGAGGGCTTGAGATCAGCCCAGGCAAGTGAGTGAGACCTCCTCTCTCCAATCAATCACAAAAATTGACCGGGTGTGGTAGCGAGTGCCTGTAGTACCGGCTACTCGGAAACCTGAGGCGGGAGGATCGCCTGAGCCCAGCAGGCCGTGGCCATGAGTGTGCCTGCCCTTCAGCCTGGGGGATGGAGGGACACTGACTCACCCCCCCGAGAAAGACAGAGAGCTACCCAGCCTATCATGGGGGTCCCAGGATACCAGCGGGCAGCAGGAAAGTTGCTACCTGTTCTGTCCACTGTCCCCAGCTCACCCCCCCCATGGGCTGACCTGGTGAGATGCCTCTCCAACAGCTGGGGGCAGGTTTAGAGGGTTTAGTTGATGTTGAGAGATGACAGTTGTCTCCCGGTGTCACAGAACTCCAGAGCCGGCTGGGCCTTGGAGGCTATCCAGACCGGCCACCCCACCTGCCTGTTTTGCCGCTGGGGAAACTGAGGCCCAGAGAGAGGAAGAGACCTGCCCGAGAGGCGCCAAAGTGAGTGACCAGAGGCCGATCCCAGAAGAGGACCCAGGTGCTGCACTCCCCATTTAGGCGTGGTTGCCCCTGTTTCTTCAGGAGCCAAGGCCGGGCCTGGTAGCCCACATCTGTAATCAGCACTTTGGAAGGCTGAGACAGGAGGATCGCTGAGCCCGAGAGTGCAAGACCAGCCTGGGCAACACAGTGAGACCCCATCGCTACAAAAAATAAAAAAGTTAGCTACATGTGGTGGCACACACCTGTAGTCCCAGTTACTCAGGAAGCCTATGTGGAAGGATCACCGGAGCCCTGGTCAAGGCTGCAATGAGTCATGATGGTGCCACTGCACTCCAGTCTGGGTGACAGGGTTAGACCTGACAAAAAAAATAAAAAAAAAGAGGACCGGTGACCCTGGTGGCCCTGGGTGCTCCATGGCTTGTGGCCGCATCGCTCTCATCTCTGCCCCAGTCTGCACAGGGCCCCCTCCTCTTCTGTCCAATTTTTTATTTTTATTTTTGTAGAGATGGGATCTCGCTATGTTGCCCAGTCTGGTAACCATGGATAGACAGGAGGCCCTGAAGCCAGGCTGCTTGGGCTCATCTTATTTTTTCAGTCGGAGTCTCAGTCCCCCGCCCAGGCTGGACTGCAATGGCACACTCTTAGTTGTCACATTGTTTCGACTTCCTTCCCCTCCTCCCCCATCCGCCTCCCCTTCCTCCTCCATCCCTGCTCCCCTCCTCTCCCCTCTACCCCTCCTCTTCCTCCTCCTTCTCCTTCCTCTTCTCTTTTATTCTCCCCTTTCTATTTTCTTTCTTTTCTTTTCATATTGTTTTTTCTTGAGTTGGAGTCTTTGCTCTGTCACCCAGACTGGAGTGCAGTGGCCGCTTCCGGCCACCGCAGCCTCAACCTGCTGGGCTCCGGCGATCCTTTCGCCTCAGACTTCCGCGTAGCCGGAACTATAGGCACGCGCTATCACGCCCAGCTGATTTTTTGGATATATTGTAGAGATGATGTCTCGCCTGCCCAGGCGGGTCTCGAACCCCCGGACTCAGGCAATCCACTCACCGCAGCCTCCCGAAGGCACGGAATTACAGGCTGAGCCACCAAGCCCGGCTGGATGGGCTATTTATTAAAGTGTGCTAAGACGACGGCTCAATATTTGGGGGCAGGGAGGAGGCCGCTAGCTTTAACATATACTACCCAAAAAACGGCAGAAAAACAAAAACTTAAGTCTAAAAGTGGAACTATCAAAGGGCTCGAGGGAAGCCATGTAATGAGAAAAGCCTGTTTAATTATTCAGTGGATGGTGAAATCCTCAGGAAGCTTTTGCTACAATAAAGTTTAAAAGTTTCGCACGTCGAAGAACTATGGAAAAACCCTGCAGCAAGTGACCAAGGAAGAAGATGTTTACAAGGGATGAAAAGGCTCCATATCCTGGATCTACCACAAGCTCTCCCCTACCCACTCAAAGGCGATGGATGCCTCATAGGGAAACTCGCCAAGGACAGGAATCAGTCATGCACAAAATAAGAACGACACATGGCCAAGGAGCCTGTGAAAGTAGGTTCCTCTTCACTAAGAACAAAAGAAATACACAATTTTAAAAAAGATATTCAGGTGGCGGGTGGTGACTCACACTTGTAATCCCAGCACTTTGGGAGGCCAAGGTGGGAGGATCGCTTGAGCCCAAGAATTCCTGACCAGCCTGGGTGACATAGTGAGACCTCGTCTACAAAAAAATATATATATAAAGAATAAATAAGAATCAATAAAAACCTACCCCGGGTGACAGAGCGAGGCCCCGACTCCAAGAAAAGGGTGACTTGAATAAACAACCTTTATTTTCTCTTGAGTGGGAATCTCACTCCATCGCCCAGGCTTGGAGTACAGGGGCACGCTCATGGCCATCCTCCCGCCTCAGCCTTTCAGGAAGCCAGAACCACAGGCGTGGGCTGCCATGCCCACCTAATAGTTTTGATTTATTGTAGAGACGAGATCTCACCCGGTTGCCCGGGCCGGTCTCGAATCTGCGGGCTCAGGCGGCCCACCGGCCTTGGCCTCCCAAAGTGCTGGGATGACAGACGGAGCCACCGAGCCTGGCCATAAACAACCCTTATGTCCAATAACCGAGGACCGGCTGACCAGGCCGTGGTTTGCCTGCATCCCTGTAAAGACAAAAATAACAGCCACAGCTGACGGGTCCCCGACAGGCACACAGGGAAGGAGCGCTTCTGGTCCCGTTGCTGGGTTGTTCTCACCATCACACTGGCGTGGGGACTCCAGGTGCCGAGGTGCCGGGTGACAGGTCTTCCCGGAGGCTGCTGGCCGCGTGAAAACCAGTAGTGGAGCACGTCCCAGTTTTGCAAAAATGAAAAGTGCCTGCGATGTGCAGAGAGAAAAGGCCAGAAAGGTTTTCCCAGCGCGTTAGCAGGGAGGTTACGTTTGGGGAGGGACCCGGGTTTGTGTTTGGCATGATGAGCACATGCGGCTTCTGTAATCAGAGCCCAATATTACAGATGAACCACCCCCCAGCCAGGCTCACACCCGCCTCAGAGCGGCTGGAGGTGGGGAGGGGCCGCTGTGGCCTCCCCCCTCCCCTGACCCACCCCCGCCCTGGGGCCTGCGGTGCAGAGACCAGGAGGCATCCTCCTGCTCGGGGATGGGGGTGCAGGAGACAGTGCGGAGGCAGCCGCAGCCCCCCACCGGGAACTCAGGAGGGGGGCCGAGGTGGGCAGCAGACCCCACTCCATCCCCGCCAGGCTCATCTGGGCTCCCCACCCGGGGTCACACAGCCTCTTCCTTCTCGGCCACACCCCTTCCCCAGGGCTCATGTGACCAAATCATAGGCCCCAGCCCCGCCCCTCCCAGCAACCCTGGGCTCCCCCTCGAGGGCCCTGGGAACAGCCCTCCTAAAAGACTTAGTTCCCAGAGGAGGGAGGGG
>NW_007140949.1:0-5023 GCF_000164805.1 Carlito syrichta | reverse complement strand
GGTTCCACGATCCTTCCTCCTCAGCCTCCAGAATGCTGGGAGGACAGGCGTGAGCCACTGTGTCTGGCCCGAGCATGCGTTTTTATATCCCAGTATGAGCATGTGTTCATCTGTGTGCGTGTTTACCTGTAAGTGCTTACCTGTGTGCATGTTCACCTGTGAGCACATGTTTACCTGTGTGTGTGCGACGTCCCTGGGCGTGTTTGCCAGTGTGTGCATGTGTCCCTGTTTGCACCCATCCCTGCATACACTTTACCCGTGGGACCGGGCGCAGTGGCTCAGCCTGTCATCCCGGCACTTTGGAAGGCTGAGGTGAGAGGATGGCCTGAGCCCGGGTGTTCGAGACCCGCCCGGGCAACTCAGCAAGACCTCGTCTCTACAATAATTCAACAACTAGCCTGTCGTGGTAGCACGGGCCTGTAGTTCCAGCTACCCGGAAGGCTAACGCGGGAGGATTGCTGGAGCCCAGCAGGTCGAGGCTGCGGTCGCCAGGAGCTTGGCCCTGCCCTCCAGCCTGGGCAACAGAGTGAGACTCCGACTCAACAAAGAACAAAGCAAAGCACCTTGACTGTGTGCACACGTCCCTGCCCGCATCCATACCGTGCCAACAGTGCACACTGCCTCCCTGCCTCCCACTCGGGTTGCATGGTCGGCCGTCCTCCTCCCCTCTGTCTTCCCTCCTGACCTGCAGCCGACCTTTCTGCTTCTCCGGCATCCTCCAACCCCAATCCCCACAGAAGACCCCAGCTCCCTCGGGGCAGCAAGCCCGCCCTTCCAACCAGCCCTGCGCTCAGCGCCCACACGTTTCCCAGAGTTCGAATCTGCCTGCCGGACGCATCCGGCGAGCATCTTGCCTGGATGCCTCGGCCTCTGTCTCCTCACCTGTGAGGCGGGCTTTCCCGCCCAGCAGTCCCGGGGCTGCTTCAGGGGGAGGATGCCCGGGCAAGAGGCTTGGCCCGGCACCAGCACACAGTGAGAGCTCGGGAATTGCTACGATGGTGGTGACCGTGGTGATGACACTTCTTGGGGGTGCCGGCCCTCGCACATCCAGGGGACTGGGACTTAGGAGTGGCTGGAACGCCCCTGGGGCAGCCGGAAGCCCGGCCCTCCTCCCACACGGGGCTCCTGGTCAACGGGCAGGGGTGGGAACAGAGAGCAGAAGCTCAGCCCACGTTGCGGCCCGGAGCTGCTCCTCCGCCCACCATGGCCGGGCCCGGCCCCCCCACAGCACGTTGCCACACGTGACATGCTTGTGAAGTCCAGCCCGGGCTCCCCTCTGTGGCCGGCCCATGCCCCGCCTCTGTCCCCCTGCCCCAGTCACACAGGCTCTTGTTAGTCCCGTCTCCTGTGCCTCTCATGCACCAGGCCTGTTCGTGCCCCAGGGCCCTTGCACCTGCCATTCCTTCTGCCCTAACTTTGTCCCCAGATCATCTTCTGCTGGCCTCTGCTCCACCTTCAGCCCAGAGGCCTTCCCCTCGGGAAAGCCCTCCTTTCACTGCGATCTCTCACCTACCCCCTGCCACCCACTGTCACCTCCCGCACCCACAGCTACAGTGACTATTTTTTTTGAGTTGGCATCTCACTCTGTCACCCAGGCAGGAGGGCAGTGGCACGCTCCTGGCCACTGCAGCCTCGACCTGCTGGGCTCTGGTGATCCTGCCGTGTCAGCCTTCCAAGTAGCCGGAATAACAGGCACGTGTCTCCACGCCGGGCAAAAATTTTTTGATTTATGGGGTCTCGCCAAGTTGCCAGGCTGGTCTTGAACCCATCGGCTCAGGCAACCTCTCACCTCGGCCTCCCAAAGTACTGGGATGATAGGTGTGAGCCACCGGCCTCCTTGCCTTGCAGTGATCTCAACACCTTTGTTTCCCCGGCTCTTATCCGTGTCTTCACCGCAGATGAGCGCAGGGAGGGTCCCAATAGGATTTGGAGGAAAGCGAAAGGGGGCAGGGGTCCTTGACCTGGGTCCCCTGGATTGCGTCCTCACAGCCTGGTGTAGTAAGCACCTACTGTGTGCCAGGGCCTGGCGCAAACTCGGCAGCTGGCAATGTCGCCCCTACTCTGTCCATCTTTCATGCGAAAGGGAGTCCCACGTCCCTGAGGGCTCTCCGCTTTTGCTTTTTTTTTTTTAAAGCAGGTTTTATGGAGAGGACAGAAAAGCTCCCACAGTGGAAGGGGATCCGAGGGGCTTGCCCGTTTTGCTTTTGTCGGTGTCTTGAGCTTCCAGCAGCTGGGCAGCCTGCAGGGCCTGGGGGTGCGGGTCTCTGGGGTCCGCAGCTCCCACATGGCTGCCTTTGCCAGGAGCACCTTCCCTGCCTACGCCACAATGCCCGTGAGGACGCCTCCCTGCTCAGGCCTCCTTCAGAGCTGTCCTCACGCCTTCTTTTTTTGAGTTGAGGTCTCGCTCTGTGAGAATTGGGGTGCAGTGGCACGCTCACAGCGACGGCAACCTCGACCTCCTGGGCTCAGGCGATCCTTCCCCCTCAGCCTCCCAAGTAGCTGACACCACAGGCGTCCCAGTCACCACATCCAGCTCATTTAAACAATTTTTTTGCAGCAACAAGGTCTCGTTACGTAGCCCAGGCTAGTCCGGAACGCCAGGGCTCAAGCGGTCCTCCTGCCTCGGCCTCCCAAAGTTCCAGAGTGACAGACACGAGCCACCAGGCTGGCCAGATACTCCTTTGATCCTTCTCTCCTCTGTCCTCCCTTGGGCTGAGGCTCCAAGAACCCGGGATTTTCCTTCTGATCCCGGCTTAGCAGGGACACCCCGTGCGGCCATCTCTGTGTCCCCAGGCTGGGATGGGTGGGCCTACTCTGTGCGACTCCGCCTCCCACTGGGAAGAGTCGGCCTTCAGTCTCCAGGACCCTCTGGTTCTGCCAACTCCCCCCACCCCAGGGCACTTCTCCAAGAGCCCAGCTGGCTGAGCCACCTGGCATCCAGGCCCGGTGCCTTAAAGGCCTAGGGTCTCTGGGGCGCATCTGGGGGAGGCCTCGTAGGCACATCCCCGGTCCCAGGGGCAGAAACAGCAGGCCAGGTTCCAAGAACCTGTTCCTCAGGGAGGGTAGGGAGCGGCGCGGGGCGGCTCAGGGGCTGCCACTCGCGGGGCAGTCACTCCGGGGGCTCCTTCCCCGGAGAGGGGCCCAGGCCATCTGTGCGTTCAAAGGGCGGTCAGGGAGGGGCACGGGGAGGGGCATGACCCGTAACAGGAGATCACAGGCGTGACCCAGGCTGTCTGTGGGCTTTGCCCTGGCTGCCTTCTGGCTTCTGGACCGCCGGGTGGCGCGTGGAGTGTGCACGTGGGTGGGTGAGCCGATGTGCGGGCCTTGCGCGTGCACGCGTGTGCAAGTGCGCACGAGTGTGTGCGTGCGCCTGTGTGCGACGTCGCCCCCACCCCGTCCCCGCAGGGCAGGCAGCCAGGGGACCTGCAGGCAGACCACCCGGGAGGGGCCGAGACGGCCTGGTCTGCGGCCCAGGGAGACATGGGAAGAGGCCCCTACCCCGGGGCGTCCCGGCGGGGCCCCACCCGCGCCACCCACTCTCTTGGCCGGGAAGCGGCTGCCCCTTCTCCCTACTCCAGGGCCCTCCCTGCCCGCTCCACGCCCCACGCTTCCCCCCTCCCCCCCTGGACCGCGCCCCACTGAGCAGGCCACCGCCCTGGGGAGGCCACAGCCTGCCTCTGGAGAGAGCGACACTGGGACAGGCCAGGGACCCTGCCGCTGCCCCCTGCCCGGCCCGGCCGCTGCATCAGCGCACCCTGCTCCTGGGTCGCCCCTCAGGCCTTTGCGGGGGCTCTGGGCTCCTGTGGGCGAATGGGCCGACCCCACCGAGTCTCGCTTTCCCGGCCTTACAGCGGGCTCCTAAGAGGACGCTGAAGGGTCCCAGGGGCCATGGGGCACAGGGAGGTTGTGCCCCCACCCCCAGGGAGCCTCTTCACCTTCCGGCCACCCCCGCCCCGGTCTCGCCCAGGTCTCCCAAGGGCCTCCCTGGCCGGCCTTCCCCTGGAACCATCCCCATGGTGAGGACCGCCAGGTGGAAAAGGAAAGAGGACCCAAGCCGGAGGTGGGAAAACTGGCTTCAAATTCGGGCCAGTTCTGCCTGGCTGAGTCACGACGGACAAGTTGCTTGACCTCTCTGTGCCTGAACTTCCGTCTCTGTGAAACGGAGGAAGGAGGTTGCCTGGCCTATGCCTCAGGGCCCTCGGAGGATGGAGCAGGTGGAGGTGGGGTGCCGTTCAAGCAGCGAAAAGCCCCCCAGGATGCCGACCTGTGGCTACAGCCAGCCCCGGAAGGCCAGTGCGGGCTCGAGGAGTCCACTCAACACCTGCCTCCAAGTGTGCCCTGGATGTGCTGATGGGCGGTGGCTGGAAGGCCCCTGCCAAGAAATGCACAGCGTGAGGGGCCCTGCCAGTCACACGCGGCCAACCGTGGGTATCGAGGCCCTGCGGCTGCTCCCGACGGCGTCTTCAGGAGGAAGGCCTGAGCCCTGGCGTGGCCTTCCTCAGCTCTGCCGCCTGGCCCCGTCTTGACTCCCCCTCACTCCACCCGCTCCCTCCTGGGCACCAGCCCCCCACCCAGAGAGTCCCCCAGGGGGCTCCGTCGAGGTCTCCCACGCCCCGTGTCCAGACTGCCATCTCTCCCCCAGCTCATTTCTTCGGTGTTACTGACACTGCCATCCACCCACTCTCCAGGCCACGAGCTCACAGTCGCCGACTTGTTCACTCATGGCAGAGGCAGTGGCATCGGGCTGGGTGCAGTGGCTCACGTCTGTGATCCCAGCACTGTGGGAGGCTGAGGCGGGAGGCTCGCTTGATCCCAGGAATTCAAGACCAGCCCGAGCAGCATAGTGAGACCTCGTCTCGACAAGGAAATAAAAAAATGATCTGGGTGTTGTGGTGCACACCTGTATTCCCAGCTCCTCGGGAGGCTGAGGTGGGAGAATCCCTTGGGACTGACGGCCTTCCTCCTTCAGGGCCAGAGAACTAGGCCTGGTCACCGAAGCCTGCCCCATGCTCACCATGCAGCA
>NW_007140948.1:0-5036 GCF_000164805.1 Carlito syrichta | reverse complement strand
CCCAGTTAACAATTCCCCAGGTGGGGGAGCTGGTGTGGCCCAGCCCAATCACTCATCTTATAGGTGAGGAGGCCAGGCCCATGAGGGTGGCGGCCTACATAAGGTGACAAGAAAACAAGGCACAGCAGGATCTGAATTTAAGTCTCCCATCACCACTAGGCACCTTCCCACGGTACCTGTGTAACAAATAGTAGTACATGAGAACTTTAAAGACAAAGCAAAGAAAGTGCTAGAATAGAAAGTTTATTTATGGCCAGAGTGCGGATGAAGGCTCTAAGGAGGAGGTGGTACTTTGTTGGGTCTTGAAGGAAGAGCAGGAGTCAATCAAGGGAGACAGGTCAGGGATGAGAAGAGAGGAGGAACATTCAGGGTACAGATCACAGAGCCATTCAGAAACTTACAGAAACGTCCTTCTCTACCTCATTGTTTCAAAAGCAGGAGGGGAACTGGAGAAAAGAAGTAAAAGAAAACAATGTTTAACTGCTATTACTATTTTCTCAAATTTTAATCCTTGGTCTGTGTCCCATCCATTAGAAAGTCATTAGGTGTCATAAACACACAATCCTGAGAGTAGTGGCTGCAGTGAAAATGGTGGTTTCTCAGGCCATGTGTCCTGTGTATGCTTCATGGTGACAGGCAAGGTGACATGATGGTCCTCAAGGTGGCAGGGGGCCAGGGTGCTGGTCCTAACCTCGAGGTGACAGGGGGTCAGGGTGCTGGTCCCAGCCTCGAAGTGACAGGGGGTCAGGGTGCTGGTTCCAGACTCGTGATGACAAGGGGCCAGGGTGTTGGTCCTAGCCTCGAGGTAGCAGGGGGCCGGGGTGCTGGTCCTAGCTGTGAGGTAGCAGGAGGCAGGGGTGTTGGTCCTAGCCTTGAGGTGACAGGGGGCCGGGGTGTTGGTCTTAGTCTTGAGGTGATAGGGGTTCGGGGTGCTGGTCTTCGCCTTGAAGTGATAGGGGGCCGAGGTGCTGGTCCTAGCCTTGAGGTGACAGGAGCCAGGGGTGCTGGTCCTAGCTCAAGGTGACAGGTAGGCCAGGGTATTGGTTTTTGAGGTGACAGAGGGCCAGGTGTTGGCCACAGCCTTGAGGTGACAGGGGGCCAGGGTGCTGATCCTAGCCTTCAAGTGATAAGTGGCCAAGGTGCTGGCCCTAGTCTTGAGGTGACATGTGGCCCAGGGTGCTGGTCCTAGCTTGAGGTGACAAGGAGCCAGGACTGCCATAATCCTGGGCTTGCCTCTTTGGCCTCTGAGCAGCCTCCCTGTTCTTTCAATGCCAGTGCTGTAAACACTCTTATTTTCTGTGGACTGCAGAGGGGAAATGGCCGGACAGCGCCTCTGGCCCTGGAATCCATCTCTGCTTAGGGAAATATTCAAGAACACTCAGCCTGGAAGCCTTCATTATCTCACGAGAATGAAGAGGTAAACACTCAAAGTCACTCATTTCCTTCTGGCTTTGCAGTATAATTGCTCTGTAAACTGGAGCATTTCCACATAATCTCCTGAAAAGTCACACTTGTGGAGAAAGGCAAATATTTAAAATGGCACCTGGTGTGTGCTGGCTGATTCATGGATCTTATTGGAGCCTGCCACATGCTGAGGGCTGGGACTCTCCTGGGATTGTACCTATCAGGGTGTCTTACCCATTCGCTCAGGCTCCAGTCCATGGGATATAAACAAAAGCAACCATAACTGAGTGGGACATGCTAAGATGAGCGGGGAGGGCGAAGAGGAACTGCTGCTGGCCAGGGCGAGGTGGTGGGGCTGCCGCCAACTGGGGTGAGGGTACATGGGGGTCTGCCCAACGATGGCAAGGGTACATGGGGGGCTGCCGCCAACCAAGGTGAGGTAGTAGGAGCCGCTGCCTGGCTGGGGTGAGTGTAGTGGGGAGCTGCCGCCAGCCAGGGTTAGAAATGGCTCTGTACAGAGCTGCCATTCAGGCTAGGCTAGAACAGGTGGGGGCATGTGAGGTGGGAGTGGGCAGTAGGGAGAGGACGTTCCAGGCGCAGAGAATGCCATCTGCCCAGTCCAGAGGCCCTGTGACAGGAATGACAAGAAGCCTAGCCTGGCTGAGGACAAAGTGGACTCTGAAGGGTGGGGACACAGCAGGTGGCCATGGAGAGAGGGGGGTGTGAAGGTGGCTGAGTGGATGAGGGAGACCCAGCAGAGCCACGTCCACAAATACTTGGGTTATGCAGCGAATGAGACCATAAAAGAGGGGTTAAAAAGTACTCATAAAACTGGGAGAGGAGTGGGCAGAATTTTGGCTTGCTCAGAAGCACTGTAATAAGTTCACATGAAGCAGAAGCCAGAGAGTATAAATTACATGCACAAAAGACCAGCTCTTAACATGATTAACCATGATTAATAAAAGCAACAATGTCATTTAATGTTGGTGTTTTCTGGGTATATTTTATAATTAACACCATATAATAGTTTAAATAAAATTTTATATAAGTTGTTTCTCAACACTGTCCTTATATATAAATTCATATCTTGAAAAATGAATGCACTTCACCATAGCAACAGTTCTATATCAACTCCTATTCAAGTGAGAAAAAAGCATATGTAACAGAAACGAATATTCTGGAATATTCTGAGGTGCCTGCTTGGGGGAAATACTTCACCTATTTTGTAAAGATTTAAATATGAGTTCAATGTTTCTTTAAAATGTCCTTATAATTAGACAGAAGGCTATTTTAGTTTCTCAAATCCTGCTTTATTAAACAGTATAATACACTTTTAAAAGAAGTGGGGGAAAGGGAACAAAAAAAAACAATGCCCAGGATAAAATACTTTATATTAAGGGGAGGGGCATGGGGACAGTGACAGGAAGTGACTTTTAAGTGACTTACAATTCTAATGTTTAGCCGCTTAGTTTATAGTTACTTCCTCAAGAAAAGTTACACTACTGGCATTATGAGCACTGGAAAAGGAATTCTTATGCTCACAGTCTTCTTTTTAAAGACAACAAAAGAACCAGTCCTTACAACCTTTTGATAAATTAGGTAACATACAAGTTTACTAATAAGAATGAACACTTTCACAGACACTGGGTTTGGGTTGCTGTGGTCTGAATGTTTGTGTCTCCCCCATATTCCTTTGTTGAAACCCTAACCCCCAAGGTGATTGTGTCAGAAGGTGGGGTGTCTGGGTGGTGCTCAGGTTCTGAGGGCCTGAGACGCACGTGGGGACACAGTTAGAATTTGTTGTCAACAAACCAGAAAACAGGTCCTCACCAAAGGTGGCCATACTTTGGTCTCCAGAACAGTGAGAAAGAGATCTGTGGTTTATGAGCCTGAGATGCTCTGTGATAACAATCTGAAGAGATGACAACACGTGTTACATATAACTAACACACCTTGTTATGATACCAACGTGTAGTGCTAAAGCATTCCCTTCACCTCTCCTGTGGCCACCAAACTCACCAAGCCATGCACCCTGTCGTCTGGCTCCCCACCCACGTGGACCACTCCAACCCCTGCTGACCTGGCTTCCCTTCTGACCCACTCTGTAAGTGACCCTCCATTGCTCACTGAACTCAAGAAGTCCCTACACCCTGTTTCTAACATTGGGCTTGCATCTTCTCCATGCTGGCTTAATGAGAAGCCTAACTGTAGGTTTTTCCCCAGGCTTCTTATCTGGGGCCAAGCTTTCGGCTCCCTCGCATCCCACCTGCCTCATGGTTCAGAAGTTCTTCCTGGTTGCTTTAGGGTTTTACTTCATGGCAGATACCCACTTCCCACATCTCAGACATCCTAGCCACTGTTGTCTTCCAGAGACCCTGCTGTTACCTGAGACCCTACATCCATATTCACAGGGACCACACTTTCCCAAGTCCCTCCTCCTCTCCTGCTACCTGCCTTCTCTGGCCACACCTAGGATTCTGTTGTCACAATCTTAAAGCCAGCACTTCATTCTCCAATATGAGCTCTCGTGCTGCACCACTCCCCACTCACTTGCTCTTAGCCCATTGCCCTATTATTTTACTCCATGTTGATGAAGACCCTCCCCTTGACCAACTGCTAGCCAGGCTTCTCCAATCCTTCTTCTGGATGAGGCCTCAATCCAGGTCAGACCCTGAGTACAAACGACTGTGTCCACCCTTCTCATTTAGAAGCCTGACCACTGGTATCATTTTTACCAGCTCCAGGCTGCATCCTTAGATGACCCAGGCCTGAGACAGCTCTGTGCTACCAGAATTCACTGTTCAGCTAAACCCTGGTGATCCCAGCCCTTCTCAGAGCAGCTGCCTTGGAAATCTTTCAGTTACAAACATTCTCTCTGCCCCTTTGAGATGTATGTCTACTATCACCTAAAACCATCTTCCCAAGGACCCTAAGGTGGCTCCTTGAAATGTAGTATAAGCACCAATTAGCAATCCAGATGGGTTTCACATTAACCAACCCCACAGCCTCTGCTTAGTCACCCTTCACAATCCCTCATTCCACTCTCTCTTTTACAAGCCCAGCCATCTCTGCTCAAACCAAAGGGAGTTCATCCACTTGGGACCAGTCCCTACTGCACTGAATAAAACCCATCCTTACTTTCTGTCAGCTCTGCTCAGCTTTGACAAAGTAGCTCACTTGGCCATACTTTCAGTATTTTCCCCCAGCTTCATTCACTCTCTTGCTAGTACCCTTAAATCTTTTAGAAAGAAGACAGCAAATTCCTTGTGGAATTCTCTGAATCTCTAGCACCTCCTACCTACACTCTGTGCTCCAGCTTGCTCAACATCTTTCGGTTCCTTGAGGTCCCTCTCCCCCGCCATGCTGCCCTTCCAGCCTCATCCAGCAGGTACCTCTACTGACTCATTTTCATCTTGCCCCTGAAGCCTTCCCCAGCTCCCCCATGCTGGGTCGAGTTGACCCGCCACCTGTTCTCAGAACATCTCCCTGTGTCACAGCACTTACCAAACTGTGCTGGACTAGCCCAGCTGGCTTCTCTGCTGCTCTCCACACTCTGAGAGGTAGGAAAGTTCGGCCTTGCTTGCCATTCTTGGTCCCGACACTCACTTCTGTCACTACTGGGGCCTGGGCAC
>NW_007140947.1:0-784 GCF_000164805.1 Carlito syrichta | reverse complement strand
CCCTACTGCACTGAATAAAACCCATCCTTACTTTCTGTCAACTCAGCTCAGCTTTGACAAAGTAGCTCACTTGGCCATACGTTCAGTATTTTCCCCCAGCTCATTCACTCTCTTGCTAGTACCCTTAAATCTTTTAGAAAGAAGACAGCAAATTCCTTGTGGAATTCTGCTGAATCTCTAGCACCTCCTACCTACACTCTGTGCTCCAGCTTGCTCAACATCTTTCGGTTCTTTGAGGTCCCTCTCCCCCGCCATGCTGCCCTTCCAGCCTCATCCAGCAGGTACCTCTACTGACTCATTTTCATCTTGCCCCTGAAGCCTTCCCCAGCTCCCCCATGCTGGGTCGAGTTGACCCGCCACCTGTTCTCAGGACATCTCCTTGTGTCACAGCACTTACCAAACTGTGCTGGATTAGTCCAGTTGGCTTCTCTGCTGCTCCCCACACTCTGAGAGGTAGGAAAGTTCTGCCTTGCTTGCCACTCTCGGTCCCGACACTCACTTCTGTCAATACTGGGACCTGGGCACTCTATATGTTGAATACCATTTGGGACCATTAGTGTTCTGCAGGAAACTTCTGCCATAGGATGAGAATTCTCATCCCTGGAGTCACTGATGCCTTCACAGAACACTTGAAACAGTGGAACACAGGACAAAGCACATAACACTACAAGCTAAGAGGAATTTGCAAACCACACAGGACTCTAATCTCATCTGCATATCTGGGAATTTGCAAACCATGTATGTTCAATCCATTCATGTAGCTGGAATTTGCAAATATAAAATG
>NW_007140946.1:0-800 GCF_000164805.1 Carlito syrichta | reverse complement strand
TCCTAAATTGACAGCACTCAAACCTAAAGTAAGGCTTCTGGTGGCATGGACCAAAAAAAAGGATGGTATTGGGGTTAAAGAAGCCCATGCCTGAGCCCTTATCATCTGAGGCTGTGGCAATGGATAATAAACAGTTTTGCTTTTTAATTAGAACAGTAAGTTAACAATTATTCTCACATCATGTCAAAGTGTCCCTTCATCCTTATTACAGAGTTCTTTCACACCATCACCAACCACTAGTCCCTCCTCCACAGTTTTAGGTAAATGTAAAACTTCATCTCAGGCTCATGCAAGTTTATTAATTATGGTACCAACGAATATACCACAGGAGATGCACCCACAGGAGCCACTTCTTCAAGAGTCCCTAACAAATAACCCACAAAGGATGTGCTCACAGGAGCACACACTTCCTAATGCCACTTCTTCAATGAGTCCTTAAAAAATTTCCTAGAAGATATGCCTACGGGAGCACACACTTCCTAAACAACTTCTTCAATAAGCCCCAAACAAATATCCCACCGAAGGCGTGCCCACAGCAGTACGCAATACCTAACAACATTTCTTCAATGACCATCTAACAAATATCCCACAGAGGATGCGACCACAGGGGTACACACCTCCTAAGCCACTTCTTCAATGAGCCCCTAACAAATATCCCCCAGAAGACATGCCCACAGGAGCACACACTTCCTAAGTCATTCTTTCAATGACCCCCTAGCAAATATCTCACAGAGGATGTGCTCACAGGAGTACACAATACCTAATGCCACTACTTCAATGAGCCCCTGACAAATAACCCA
>NW_007140945.1:0-4323 GCF_000164805.1 Carlito syrichta | reverse complement strand
GTGGATGGCACTGTGAAATACCTGCCTGGGTAGAACATCTCAGTAATTTCAGCCCAGAAGACAGGCCAAATTTAATCAGTGGTTAAAATCTAGTAAATGACAAAGATTTAATCAACATTTTAGTCAAGATGACCATTCATTGTAGAACTTCTTATTTCAAATAACCATACAATCAACAATCTTGGTAAAATGCACAAAGCAATGTAAATATTTAAAATTTTGATTTGAAATAAAATTAAGTCCTTCCCTGCCAGAAAAGTATCTATTTTTTAATATCCTGAATAAGGTGTTCATCTTGTAGAAATTATTCATAAGTTTCCTAATTTGCTATGTTAATGAAGTAGAATTTCTCAAATTCCCTAGGAATCTCCATATTTTATTAAACATAAGATGTAAGCATAGCACGCCTCAGAACAAAAATAGGACCAAAAAGCACAACAATATTTAAAAAGCATACATCTTCCTTTTCCAGTTCTCATTCAGACATTACCATCAAACTTTAAACAGAAGTACACATCCCAAAACACATTCTCAACAGCACGACCATCTTAGGGGAGACTCATTAAGTGTAGGTTTCATTCTAGATTTGTTCTTTTGCATTTTTTTTTTTTTAGCTGCAATACTCTTTCTTTGAGTTGAAGTCTAACTCTGTCAGCTAGGCTGGAGTGCAATGGCACACTCATGGCCACCCTAGTGTTGACCTGCTGGGCTCCAGCGATCCTTCCACTTCAGCCTTCTAAGTAGTTAGAACTACAGGCGTGTGCTACCATACCTAGGTAATTTTTTATTTTATTGTAGAGACGAGGTTTTGTCAAGTTGCCCAGACTGGTATTGAACCCGCGGACTCAGGCAATCCACTTATCCTGGCCTCCCAAAGTACAGGATTACAGGCTGAGCCACCGAGCCCAGCTGCAACTACACTCTTAACTTCAGGAAGACACCCTGCCATTTAAACACAGTCTGGCCCAATGAACTCAGGTGGTTCCCTGTGTGTCACTTCAACATCTATGTTCCATGGGTCAAAGACTAATTTCTCTTTCCTAGATTCAAAACATATAAATTCTATAAGTTACTATTTATAACAATCCAGGTTTACTAAAATATAATGTCAACAGATAATACTAAAACACATATAACATTAAGCTGCATGGTTTTTACAATCATTAAAATAATTCTTGTCAAAACAAGTTATAATAACATGTTCCAAAGAACAAAACAGAAAATTTGAAAAAAATAATCCTATCCTCACGTTTTTATTTAAATAGCTTTTGTACTAGAGGAAAACTAATGCAAAATAAAAGTACGTTTGACATTACTTCCTGTCCTGACACCGCCACATATTGTGCAGAAGGATTTTTTTGTATTTTTCTTATTTCTTGCAAATGTATTTGGATCTTTTCAGTTACTTCTTCAATTTCCTCCTTCCTCTTTTTTTTTTAAAGGGAAACCAGAAAGGTCTTTGAATAATTCAGCTTTATCTCCAATTCTAAAAATTGAAAAATGCAAATAAATAAGCATATTAGTGAGACAAGTTATTGATTATCTTTCATAGCGTGAATGAAAGAAGAAAGGGGTGGAAGTCAGGAAAAGTGTTGTTCTGATTCCAGCTCTGTCATGTATTTATTGGTTTGTCTTTTAACTTCTCTGGGGATAGATAAAATTACCCTAATATTTTCATTTTGCAAGTTTATGAGTTCCATGGCAAAACCAAGAGATAAAATATTTGTTTGCCTATTCAGAAAAACAAAGACTAATGTAAATGTCAAGTCTTTTCTCTTTTACATAGAGATCTTTGTATGATGTGTTGTGAGACGGCCTCCTTTTAAAGGAGAACTGGCTTTCACAGATTCTAAACATAAGGTGGACCACTCTGGATACCGAGGAAATGACAAGGTGTCATGGAATATCGGTTAACTGGGAGTTAATAAATTGCTACTACTTGGCTTTGCCTGGGTTTTACCTCTCCATCACCGGATACCTGAGGAAGTACTGTATCTGTCCTCATAGTGAATTGCCTAGATTTTAGAGAGCAGAGTTTTACTTCCAGCTGCAATGTCACAGTTTTAGGATCCAACCACATTTCTAACAGTACATATACTCATGCAACTTCTACCATAGTTTAAGAACCCACAATCAAATGGCAAATGCACTGGACTATGTCCACGGCTGAGAAGGACCTGAGGTCAGGGCACCCACCTGGCAGCCTGCTCATTGAGTATCTTTAAGAAATGCTCCACTGAGCTGAGTAGGTCAGGAATTTCTAAAATCGCTGTCTGGAGCAGGTCTGACTGAATGTGGGACTTGACAGTAGGTATTATTGCTTGAAATTCTGACTTCAGATGATACAGGGTTTTGACAGTCAAGAAGAACTCTTGGGTAGAATACTGAAAATAGAAATTTTTTTACCCAAATAGCATCTGACATATGAAAATGAAGTTTCATTCATATGTAAAGTCATAATCAAAGAAAGAAAAATTTAAATTTATTCTATAAACTAGTTAGTTGAAATAAAGTAGTACCAATATTTTCTAAGTGAGGTTAAACACTGTAGATTATTTTTAAGTTATAAAGATAATTTGAGCCAGGGATAATGAAGCCAAATGTTGAATATTTTTTCATTTTAAAATACATTGATTATATAGCCAAAATATGGTATACAAAGTAGAAAATGTGAAAAATAATATCTGTAAAACATATGAGAGATAAAGAGTAAAAACCTCCCAAATATAATGGCCTCTTACAAATTGGCATGAAAAGGATGAGTGATCCACAAAATAATGGCTAAAGAAACTGAATATACAACTCACAGAAAGAGAGCACTCACCATGCACATGATTAATTTCATACATATTTAAAGACAAGCAAATTAAAAATATAAGATACCATTTTTCACTATTCAGAATATCAAAGACTTAAAAGGTCAGTAATAATCATGTAACACAGTATGTTAAAAAAGACCTTTATGTCCTACAGTAGAGGCCTAACCTTTCTAAGAACACATTGGCATATCTTCATAATAAAAATGCACATATCCATTTAATAAACTCCATTTTTAAGAATTTATTTAAAAATATATTTTAAGAAGTAGTGAAAAACATGTCTGAATATTTATAGTGGCATTGTTTATAATTATATTAAAAAGATGAATAAGCAACAAATATCCATCAACTGAGATATCATTAAGAAAACTTAATGCAGTGTAATAATTATGAAACAGAATATTAATATTGGAATATACTGATATGGAACTTTGTGATTTTAATTTAGTATGCTTACATCATATACCATACATGTAAGTATTTATATGTGTGACACAATGACATTTTCTTTGTGATTCTTTAAATGATACGCATTATTTTATAGAAATAAAAAATATATATTTGCCAGGCTCGGTGGCTCAGCCTGTAATCCTGCACCTTTGGGAGGCTGAGGTGAGTGGATTGCCTGAGCCCGCGGGTTCGAGACCCGCCTGGGCAGCGAGACCTCATCTCTACAATAAATCAAAAAATCAGCCGGGCATGGTAGCGCATGCCTGTAATTCCAGCTACTCGGAAGGCTGAGGCGGAAGGATCGCCGGAGCCCAGTAGGTCGAGGCTGCGGTGGCCAGGAGCGGCCACTGCATTCCAGTCTGGGTGACAGAGTGAGACTCCAACTCAAAAAAAAAAAAAAAAAAAATATATATATATATATATATTTAAAAGTGCCAGGAAGAGTAATACATGTGACTTTCTCTGGTTATCCCTGGGAAGCAGGTACAGGGGTGGCAGAGAGAGACTTTACTTTTTATTTCATACCCTTGCATACCATTGTAGCTTCGGTAAAGAGTGTGGACTGAACACATGCATCTAATGTCTCTCCATCTTAAAACTACAGTCAAAAGACTCTTTAAAAAGGCTTAAAGCCACAGAAAAAGTAGGTGAGAAGACAACAACCATGATGTCTTAAAAGTAACAAAGTACACAGAAAAGTAGTAATTGACCTGAAAGATTCAAGATACTGAATTTTAAACCGTTCTTAAGGAAAAATGAGACACAACTTACAAGGAGGATCCAAAAAACCCAGAATTTATTTATTAAAAATTGTATATTTATCCTTACATGATTAAGTTCAATCATCTTCAAAATACTTCCTGTCTGATGCAATACACTATCAAGATGCCTTTCCCACTGCTCAAAACAGTTTTTGAACATGTCAAATTTGATGCCTTTTAGTGCTCTTGGCATTTTGTTTCATCTCCGCCACATTGGCCAAATGTTTCCCTTTGAAGACTTTTTCATCCAGGGAAACAAGAAAAAAAGTCGCTCAGGGTGAGGTTGGGTGAAT
>NW_007140944.1:0-936 GCF_000164805.1 Carlito syrichta | reverse complement strand
CCCAAATATAATGGCCTCTTACAAATTGGCATGAAAAGGATGAGTGATCCACAAAATAATGGCTAAAGAAACTGAATATACAACTCACAGAAAGAGAGCACTCACCATGCACATGATTAATTTCATACATATTTAAAGACAAGTAAATTAAAAATATAAGATACCATTTTTCACTTATCAGAATATCAAAGACTTAAAAGGTCAGTAATAATCATGTAACACAGTATGTTAAAAAAGACCTTTATGTCCTACAGTAGAGGCCTAACCTTTCTAAGAACACATTGGCATATCTTCATAATAAAAATGTACATATCCATTTAATAAACTCCATTTTTAAGAATTTATTTAAAAATATATTTTAAGAAGTAGTGAAAAACATGTCTGAATATTTATAGTGGCATTGTTTATAATTGTATTAAAAAGATGAATAAGCAACAAATATCCATCAACTGAGATATCATTAAGAAAACTTAATGCAGTGTAATAATTATGAAACAGAATATTAATATTGGAATATACTGATATGGAACTTTGTGATTTTAATTTAGTATGTTTACATCATATACCATACATGTAAGTATTTATATGTGTTGACACAATGACATTTTCTTTGTGATTCTTTAAATGATACGCATTATTTTATAGAAATAAAAAATATATATTTGCCAGGCTCGGTGGCTCAGCCTGTAATCCCGCGCCTTTGGGAGGCTGAGGTGAGTGGATTGCCTGAGCCCGCGGGTTCGAGACCCGCCTGGGCAGCGAGACCTCATCTCTACAATAAATCAAAAAATCAGCCGGGTATGGTAGCGCATGCCTGTAATTCCAGCTACTCGGAAGGCTGAGGCAGAAGGATCGCCGGAGCCCAGTAGGTCGAGGCTGCGGTGGCCAGGAGCGGCCACTGCATTCCAGTCTGGGTGACAGAGTGAGACTCCAACT
>NW_007140943.1:0-1027 GCF_000164805.1 Carlito syrichta | reverse complement strand
TCCAGATGTCTTTGTTACTTTTCTTCTATCCTGCAGTGCTTGTTTCTAAAGAGAACTCAAAAGAAGCTTTTAGTAATGTTTCCGAGACCCCCCAAGGTTGCTTTCTGTCTTTAGATGATCTATCATAAAAGTGTCTGATTAGTATATTATGAGTTCAGTGAAAACCCACTCTATAAATGTTAACTTTGAGTTTTAACTATTGAATTAAGTAAAAACCTTAACGATTGATTAATCTTTATCCTAAGTCAGTGAAAACAGTGTTATAAATCACCTACATAACTCCAAGATAAGTGTTAGAACTTATAATGAATACACAATGGACTTACTATAAACTTGTGCTTCTAAAAATCCTTATGACTAAACACTAAACTACATAATGCTAAATCAAATAAGGAGTGAATATACTTATGTCATTTTTTACTTCAGCAATATCTAGTAACTTATAACCAAGTGAAAGAAAGCATTCTTGATGCGCTTCAGAATTTAATCCTTGCATATGTTAGAAAAGGCCAAGCAGCATAGTGGGAAAATGGAAAAATGAACCATGACATTCTCAGGTTAGCTGTGAGTACTTCAGATAAACATGCCATTTTCTTCTTCCACGACTGCACAGAATTTCTTCAGCTGTACCAACAGCAAAGATGGAAGACAGAAGGGCCTCAGCTACCCGGACTCACTTTGCGGCTGGGGGCCCTCAGCGCACCTGGACATTGTCAATAAGGCGGGCCTCCAAGGCTGGCTCCCAACACTTACTCCTATTTCTCTTTAACAACAACAAAAAAAACCAGTCTCTGACATCTGTCAGTAAATTCCTTCAGACAGTAAAAACATGGTGCTGGAGATCTGTTGTGTGATGAAGGGTAATAAGCCCCCACTGCCAGGCACTGCAGCAAGGACACAGAGCAACAAATGACCTGGCACCCACTCTGCAACCTCAAAAGTCACCATAAAACTTTCAGCTACCAGCACAGCTTCTGCTACTGCAACAAAACAACACAGCATCCCCAGTCATTATGCAGTAGATGCC
>NW_007140942.1:0-780 GCF_000164805.1 Carlito syrichta | reverse complement strand
CACCATGACATTCTCAGGTTAGCTGTGAGTACTTCACATAAAAATGCCATTTTTTCTTCCACGACTGCACAGAATTTCTTCAGCTGTACCAACAGCAAAGACGGAAGACAGAAGGGGCTCAGCTACCCAGACTCACTTTGCGGCTGGGGGATCCTCAGCGCACCTGGACATTGTCAATCAGGCAGGCTTCCAAGGCTGGCTCCCAACACTTACTCCTATTTTCTCTTTAACAACAACAAAAAAAACCAGTCTCTGACATCTGTCAGTAAATTCCTTCAGACAGTAAAAACATGGTGCTGGAGATCTGTTGTGTGATGAAGGGTAATAAGCCCCCACTGCCAGGCACTGCAGCAAGGACACAGAGCAACAAATGACCTGGCACCCACTCTGCAACCTCAAAAGTCACCATAAAACTTTCAGCTACCAGCACAGCTTCTGCTACTGCAAAAAACAACACAGCATCCCCAGTCATTATGCAGTAGATGCCACCAAACCTGTGACAACTCATGGATCTTTCCCCAGTACTAGCATTCTCAATGTTGGCTTGCACTGTTTCCAAATTTAGCTGAAGCATACAGAACAGTTACATAAGTCCTCTTGAGTACTGCAAGTATTCCCAGAGACCATACTTATCATTCTAGTAAAACTTTGTCTGGGGGTAGGGCCTAAAAAAATAAACACCAATGAAAACTTGGTCACAACTAAAATATCAACATATAAAAATTGTTCCACAGCAAAAGTATTAAATTGGCAAGGAGTTACAATTGGGGGGGAAATTTT
>NW_007140941.1:0-698 GCF_000164805.1 Carlito syrichta | reverse complement strand
GAGAGAGAGAGAGAGAGAGAGAGAGAGAGAGAGACAGAATGCATGTGCTTGATGGAATTCTCATTAGGGAGAAGGTAACTAAAATGGTATTTTCTCAAGCTCACAAGTATTGACATGGAACAAAGGGCATAATGCATGCCACAAGAAGAATTCCATGAAGAGAATTTTCAACAATTATTGTAAATATAAGTAATTGATCTTTTTGGTAAATTTTAGGCATATTTTGAAGATAAGTAAATTGTAACCCTGAATTTGGAAAATGCCTCATTTTTCATGACTCAAACTATAAAACTTAGTGAGAGAAATCACTTTTTACTCACTTTCAGTATCCAAACTTGTTTACATACTAATCATACCACAAATGTTACACCAGCAGAATTTTCCTTTGTTTAAGTTAAATAAGAAGTTGTTCTAAGACCAAAAGAAATAAGCCATCCCTTTTAAAAAATAGAAAGTCTAATCAATTGCCTACTTTGAGAGCTGTCTTCACTTTGAGAAGGACAAGAGATTATCCATATTATAACAGAAGGGCCCCCACATATGTTGCTGTAGTTAACAGAAGTAAGGAAATTGCATTTCACAATGGGGAAATGAGAATAACCTTAATGTGTACAATTAAAACGTTGGAGGATCCATACTCTCCCATGCCATCTGCAAGATTTTACAATATAAACCAAGAATAACAGAGGTCTCAGGTG
>NW_007140940.1:0-722 GCF_000164805.1 Carlito syrichta | reverse complement strand
CTGTAGTTAACAGAAGTAAGGAAATTGCATTTCACAATGGGGAAATGAGAATAACCTTAATGTGTACAATTAAAACGTTGGAGGATCCATACTCTCCCATGCCATCTGCAAGATTTTACAATATAAACCAAGAATAACAGAGGTCTCAGGTGTTTTCCTTCAAAGTATGGTATTCACATGCTATGACATCACCAGCTCTAAAACACTCAACTTCTTTTTTTTAAACTAAATCAATATTTTTATTATGGTTTTGTGGGGGTACAGTTAAGGGTTAGGTGTACAATTACGTTTCATTCAGGCACCCTTTGATAAGAGGAGTTTCCCCTTCCCCAGAAAGATATTTGCTACTGTTAATCCCATCCCCCTCCCCCCATAGTTTCCCAGTACTGTCAGTCATTTTCTTATAGTATTACATTGGATGTTCAAGGACCATCATATGAGTGAGAACATGTGATACTTGAATCTTTGTTTCTGTGAGAGGTCGTCACTCAGTATTACAGACTCAAGTCCCATCCAGGTTGCTGCGAAATTCATGATTTTGTTCTTTTTTATGGCTGCATAGTATTCCATCGTGTATATGTACCATATTTTTTAATCCAGTCCTCTTTTGATGGGCAGCATGGTTGTTTCCAGGTTCTTGCTATTGTGAACAATGCTGCGATAAACATACGTGTGCAGGTATCTTTTTTATAGAGTGATTTGAGTTCTTCAGGGTATATTCC
>NW_007140939.1:0-661 GCF_000164805.1 Carlito syrichta | reverse complement strand
GCATATCTAGATATTTCACAGAGGGAAACATTTTATGACATTAAAACTACAGAAAATGAAGTCCCCTCACAGGACTTCAAGGAGAAATATTCCAGGAAATCATCACGAATAAAGACATAAAAATGGAGAAAGATGAAGCAGGAAGAGCCAAGAAGGAAAAGATACATGTCTCCTCATTCTCTCCTGTAATTCTCCTCAGCAGCCAAATGAAGGTTGTCATTTACCATGGGTCATCACGGCTAGTCTGGCTCTCACTAGAGGTCATCTGGGGTGATTTGGATAGCACTGGAGGTCATCTTGGTTGGGCTGGGCTGGACCTCACTGGAGGTCAGTTGGGCTTGTCTAGACCTCATTGCAGGTCATCTGGACTTTGCTGGAGGTCATCTGAGCTGTTCTAGATCTCACTGGAGGTCAACTGGGGTGGTTTGGATCTCACTAGAGGTCATCTGGGCTGGTCTAGATCTCATAGAGGTCATTTGAGCTTGTCTAGATCTCACTGGAGGTGAGTCAGGCTGGTCTGGATTTCCAACCACCCACCAGAAGCCAGGAGAGAGACTGGGCCATATTCTCCCTGACAGGCCCCCAAAAGGCACACTCACTGCCACAGATGAAAAACTTGGTGCAATCCCCCCTGACATCAGGCCTGGGCTTTTAGTCTCCA
>NW_007140938.1:0-792 GCF_000164805.1 Carlito syrichta | reverse complement strand
GAGGGAAACATTTTATGACATTAAACTACAGAAAATGAAGTCCCCTCACAGGACTTCAAGGAGAAATATTCCAGGAAATCATCACAAAATAAAGACATAAAAATGGAGAAAGATGAAGCAGGAAGAGCCAAGAAGGAAAAGATACATGTCTCCTCATTCTCTCCTGTAATTCTCCTCAGCAGCCAAATGAAGGTTGTCATTTACCATGGGTCATCAGGGCTAGTCTGGCTCTCACTAGAGGTCATCTGGGGTGATTTGGATAGCACTGGAGGTCATCTGGGTTGGGCTGGGCTGGTCCTCACTGGAGGTCAGTTGGACTTGTCTAGACCTCATTACAGGTCACCTGGACTTCGCTGGAGGTCATCTGAGCTGTTCTAGATCTCACTGGAGGTCAACTGGGGTGGTTTGGATCTCACTAGAGGTCATCTGGGCTGGTCTAGATCTCATAGAGGTCATTTGAGCTTGTCTAGATCTCACTGGAGGTGAGTCAGGCTGGTCTGGATTCCCAACCACCCACCAGAAGCCAGGAGAGGGGCTGGACCAGATTCTCCCTGACAGGCCCCCAAAAGGCACACTCACTGCCACAGAAGAAAAACTTGGTGCAATCCCCCTGACATCAGGTCTGGGCTTTTAGTCTCCAGAACTATGAAACAGTAAGTTTGTTGTGTAGCTGCCCAGTGTGTTGCACTGTATTACAGCAGCCCTAGAAAACAAATACACCATCTAAAGCACCCATCATGAGATTCAAACTATAGAAGCATAGCCTTGAAAGCAATAGAAAACCAGAGCCCC
>NW_007140937.1:0-945 GCF_000164805.1 Carlito syrichta | reverse complement strand
CCCCCTCAATCAAACCACAAAACTGCAAAAAGAACAGTCTGCAGCCCAAACTCTAACCTCAAAAGGAAACAAAGCCAGAAGACCCTCATAAGGAAGAACAGGATATTGCAGAAGTGAAACAAAAGCAACCCTACCTTCCCTCAAAAACAGAATTAAAGAAGGGGAGGGAAAGGGGGAGAGAGAGAAAAATCTACACAAATGAAGAAAAACCAAAAGAAGAGTATGGGTCTCTCCCAGACCCCTGGGAAGGCAGACACTGAGAAAACTGACTTTGGAATGCAAACAATGAAGAGCCCCCAGAATGAAGGATCTAAAACTACAAACCTAGATATCAAGAGATTAATGGAGAGATTAAAAAGAATTGAGGAGACACAAGAAGAAACTAGAAAGTAGCTGATATCTGGGATAACAGTAATAAAGAATACTGTGAATGAAATAAATAACAAACAGATAAGCATGGAAAGCAAAATTACCCAAGCAGGAGAAATAATCTCAGAGCTTGAGGACCAAAATATAGAACTAACTCAAATTCTTAAAAACACAGAAAATAAGCTCAAAAAGACAGAACAAAACCTTCAAGATATGAGCGATTACTTCAAGAGACTGAACCTAAGAGTAATTGACCTTCCTGAGGCAGAAAGAGAGACAGAGACCACACTGGAAAAAACTTTCCATGAGATCATTCAAGAAAACTTCCCTTATATAATCAGTGATGCAAAAATTCAAACACAAGAGATTCAGAGAACCCCTGCAAGACAACAAATGAGAAGACTAACTCCTAGACACATAATAATTCGCCTAAACAAAGTAGGTATAAGCCGGGTCCAGTGACTCAGCCTGTAATCCCGCGCCTTTGGGAGCTGAGGTAAATGGATTGCCTGAGCCTGCGGGTTCAAGACCCACCTGGGCAGAAAGACCTCATCTCTACAATAAATCAAATATCAG
>NW_007140936.1:0-672 GCF_000164805.1 Carlito syrichta | reverse complement strand
CCCAGCAGGTATAAGCTGTGGTGGCCAGGAGCGGCCATTGCAATTCAGTCTGGGCGACAGCGGGAGACTCCAACTCAAACAAATAAACAAACAAAAAACAAAGTAGGCATAAAAGAAAAAATCCTAAAGGCAGTAAGAGAAAAAGGCCAGATCACCTACCATGGAAGACCAATCAGAATAGCAGCACATTTATCTACAGAAACCATGCAGGCTAGGAGAGCTTGGAGCTCTATCTTCAAAGTCCTAAAAGATAAACAATTTCAATCAAGAATAACCTACCTGGTCAAGCTAAGCTTCATCAGTGAGGGAGAATTAAAATCTTTCCCAGATATCCAATCCCTAAGAACTTATGCTGCCACCAAACCACCTCTACATGAAACACTTAAGAAAGTACTAAACACAGAAGAAAAGGAAAAAAGAACAATGTTGTTCACAAGAGTACAGGAAAAAGAATAAAATATACGTGAACCAACCCGAAAACCAAAAGAAAGACAAAAAAACCAAGTGGAAGAACAACAACTCCATATGAACTCTATGATAGGGACGAACTCTCACATTTCAATAATTTGCCTGAATGTGAATGGACTAAACGCATCACTGAAAAGACATAGAATGGCAAAATGGATAAAACATCACCAGGCAACAATATAATGCCTTCAAGAGACCCATCTC
>NW_007140935.1:0-785 GCF_000164805.1 Carlito syrichta | reverse complement strand
GATAAATCACTGAAAATGATTTACCTCATATTCATCAAACGTCTACAAAATCTTCTGTCTGTCTTTTTCATGGCTGCATAATGTTTCACTTTGTATATACTTTATTTATTTTACCCATTCCAGCTTTTATGGGCAACATGTTTGGTACCATGTTTTTTGGGGGGTTTTTTTTGTTTTGGTTTTTTGGGTTTTTTTTTTTTTTGAGTTGGAGTCTCACTCTGTCACCCAGTCTGGAGTGCAGTGGCCACTCCTGGCCACCACAGCCTCAACCTGCTGGGCTCCAGCGATCCTTCTGCTTCAGCCTTCCAAGTAGCTGGAATTACAGGAATGCACTAACACGCCCAGCTGATTTTTTTATTTATTTTTGAGATGAGGTCTCACCGCCCAGGCAGGTCTCGAGCACGCGGGCTCAGGCAATCCACGCACCACAGCCTCCCAAAGGTGCAGGATTACAGGGTGAGCCACCGAGTCCGGCTGGTACCATGTTTTTTTGATATTGTGATTAGAGATGCAAAAAACATGTGGGTGCAGGTGTCTTTTTGGTAAAATAATTTGAGTTCCTCCAGATATATTCTCTAGAGGTGAATTTCTGAGTCACATGGTAGGTCAAGATCTTGTCCCTTTACAAATCACCCCACTATATTACAAAGATTTTACTGTACTTTTCAGTCCACATGCATTGTAGAATCATATATTTCTTCCAAAATCCTGACCTGAATGTGTTATTGTTTGCTTTATTAATGATTGCCATTCTTACAGGGGGTATGTGGCAGTTCAAATTGGTG
>NW_007140934.1:0-3378 GCF_000164805.1 Carlito syrichta | reverse complement strand
GACTACCAATCACTCTCTACAGCACTATAAATGATCAAGTTCAGCTCATCAATGATAACATATGGAACTCTGTTGTTTGTTTCTGTGATACATCAGTGAAAATGACCTACCTCATATCCATCAAAAGTTCTACAAAATCCTTATATCTCTCCATTTTTATGGCTGCATAACATTCCACTGTGTATATACCACATTTATTTTATCCTTTCCAGCTTTGATGGGCAACATAGATGGTACCATTTTTTTTTTTTGCAGTTGTTATTAGAGTTGTAAAAATCATACTGGTGCAGGTATCTTTTTGGTAAAATGATTTGAGTTCCTACAGGTATATTCTCAACAGCGGATTACTGAGTCACAAGGTAGCTCAATATCTTGTTTCTTTCCAAACCACCACACTGTTTTCCAAAGCTGTTGCTCTACTTTTCAGTCCACATGCAGTATAGAGGCATTTATTTTTTCCAAAATCTTTACCTGCATCTGTTATTGTTTGATTTTTTTTTTTTTTTGAGTTGGAGTCTCACTCTGTCGCCCAGGCTGGAGTGCAGTGGCTGCTACCGGCCACCACAACCTCGACCTGCTGGGCTCTGGCAATCCTTCTGCCTCAGCCTTCCAGGTAGCCAGAATTACAGGCGCGTGCTACCATGCCCAGCTGATTTTTTGATTTATTGTAGAGATGAGGTCTCGCTGCCCAGGCGGGTCTCGAACCCGCGGGCTCAGGCAATCCACTCACCTCAGCCTCCCAAAGGCGCGGGATTACAGGCTGAGCCACCAAGCCCGGCTATTTTTTGATTTTTTAATGATGGCCAGTCTTACAGGGGGTATGTGTTATTTCAAAGTTGTTTCATTTGCCTTTCTTTGATGATGAATGAGGCTGAGCAATTTTCATGTGTGTGCTGGCTGCTCGTATCTCTTCTTATGAAAAGTGACCAATCACGTATTTTCCACACTTTTCAAAGCAATTGTTTGTCTGATTTTTCTGAGTATTTGAGTTACTTGTAGATCCAAGATGTTATGCCTTTTTACACATATATAGGTGGGGAAACATTTTTCCCATTCTCTCGGCTGTATCCCTGCTCTTCTGGTGGTTTCTTTTGTTTTGCCGAAGTATATTAATTTGATGAGATCCCACTTGTCTTACTTACTTCTTAAGGCTTGTGTATTTAGGATTTTGAAGAGAAATAGTTTCGGTTTCCAGTTTCCCTAATGGTGTCTCCTGTAATTTCTAAGATTACTATAGTTTGATGTTTTGCATTTAGGTCTTTCATCCATTTAGAGTTAATGTGTGTAGTGATAGATAGGGGTCCTGTTTCTATCTGTTGCATGTTGTCAGTCTTTTCCCAGCACCATTTACTGAATATGTTCTCCATTACCTATTGGGTCTTCGAGGTTTCTCCAAAGATGAGTTGTTTGAGAATTTGAGGATTTCATTCCTGTCCTGTTCCATTTGCCTATGGACCTATTCTTCTACCAATACCAGGCTGTGTTAATTACTGCATAACTATGGTAAAGTTTGAAGTCTAGAACAGTGATAACTCCTGCTTTGGTTCTTTTGATAAGATTCTTTTGACTATTCTTGAGTGTTTTTGATTTCATATGAATACTTTTTCTTTTTTTTGAGTTGGAGTCTCACTCTGTCACCCAGACTGGAGTGCAGTGGCTGCTCCCGGCCACTGAAGCCTCGACCTGCTATGCGCCTGTGATCCTTCTGACTCAGCCTTCCAAGGAGACTGAATGACAGGCATGCACTACCACGCCTGGCTGATTTTTGGATTTATTTTAGAGTTGAGTTCTCACTGCCCAGGTGGGATTTGAACCCGCGGGCTCAAGCAATCCACTCACCTCTGCCTCCCAAATGTGTGGGTTACAGGCTGTGCCACCGAGGCCTGCTTGTATGAATTCTTTATTATAATCTCCAGGTCTGAGAAGAATGATATTAACATAATGGTTGTTTCATTGAATCTGTAGAGTTCTCCAAAGGCTAATTTTTACATTAAAGAGGTAAGCAAAGTCAGGGAAACAAGCATGTCAAATTGTCATTTATGTCATCAACCTCAGAACTTTGACATCATAATGGGAGGGACCTTGACTACTGAGAAATCCTTAGGCTTCAAGGACTTGTGTACAGTGCTCTGCCAAATGCGGAAGACATGGTGGATTTTATTCCCAAGAAGTGAATAAAATCATGTGTTCACACCTATCCAAAAACTTCTCCAGGGTTAAGTGACTATTCCAGAATCCACTAAACGAGGGAGTCTTCTTCTTTTTTTAAGGCAGTATTTATTGAGAGGAAAGGGAAACTCCCACACTGTGAGGGGACCTGAGTGGGTTTCCCAAGAGGTAGTGTTTTATTATTATGGTCACCAAATTCTGTTGGAGCTTGGTTATGACACAACCACAAACTATTTTAGCACTTTCTTTAGTTTAGAAACTTTTGGATGTTTTTAGTATTATGTTACAGGCTTTGAGATGTTTTTCTAATAGGATTTGAAAATCGCTTTAGCAAAGATCATCGTCAATTTTACAGAATTTTCAATTATCTAAATTTTTATACAAATGAGGAGCCCAAATACTTACTAATTTGTAAATCTCCATGTTTTTTGGTTTATGTATATTGGGCCCCAAATTCTGTTTTATCTGTGTTCCTTACTTTAAATGCTTGGTGATTAAAAGTATCAGATTAACCAGATACTTTGTTGCAGAGCACAGCATTATATCTTAGGTAGGGAAAATATTAGGGGATACAATGGAAATACTCTTCTAAAAATAGAAACTGGGTTAAAATATGACGGGAATGTGATTTTATATTTCCCTCAAATATATAAGGGTAACTTTTCTCTAAGGATTGCACATCTGTAGCATTTAATCAAAATTAACCAGTCGAAAATACAGAGTCCACCAAGAAAATGTTAACAAATTTTAAGAATGGAAAAAGCTGTATTAAATTATGATACTGTTTTATTTTGTAAAATTTTTAATTTTATTATGCATTCTGCCTTCTGAATAGCACTTAGGTACACAGAATTTCAAGGTTCAGTTATCTAAGAATGATATAGATCTGGGATCTCAAAAAGTTTCAATTTAGGCAGAAAAAAACATTCAGAATTTATGTGAGAAAAACTGTAGTTGTCAATTTTGAAGGCAGATATATACCATGCATTCTAATGTATTAAAAGGAAAAAGAGTTATCATTGGCATATTATACACTTCTTAAAAAAAATCAGTCCCGGCATAATGAACATTTCTAGGCCCAACCCAAATTGTAACCATTTTTGAAACAAAAAAATAAAAAATAGAATAAACAAAAAGTCAGTTGCATGTTTTACAGCTTTTATTTATTTATTTTTTATTTATTTAATTTTTTATCAATATTTTTAATGA
>NW_007140933.1:0-4959 GCF_000164805.1 Carlito syrichta | reverse complement strand
GGTTATAGCACAACTAAATAATATTTCGCACTTTCTTTAGTTTAGAAACTTTTGGATGTCTTTAGTATTGTGTAATTGCCTTTGAAGAGTCTATCCTACAGGATATGAACAATGCTTTTTCTAAGATCATAATCAATTTTCCAGAATATTCAATTATCTAAAATTTTACACGAATGCAGAGCCCAATTACTTACTACTTTCTAAATCTCCATGTAATTTTGTTTTACATATATTGGGATTCAAAGTCTCTTTTTTCTATGTGCCTCATTTAAAATGCTTGGCGACTAAAAGTATTAGATTAATCGGATTCTTTGTTGCAGAGTACAGCATTATGTCTTAGGTACAGAAAATACTAGGGGGTTGACAGGAAATACACTTTTAAAAATATGAATTGGGTTAAAATATAAAGGGAATGTGATTTTATATTTCCTTCAAATATATAAGGGAGACTTTTGTCTAAGGATTGCACATCTGTAACATTTAATCCAAATTAACAAGCAGAAAATACAGTGTGCACCAGAAAATATTCACAAATTTTAAGAATAGAAAAAGCTGTATTAATTTGTGATATTTTTTTTTCTAAAATTTTTAATATTTATTATGCATTTTGCCTTCTTAATATCACTTAGGTACATTGAATTTCAAGGTTCAGTTTTCCAAGAATGATATACTTCTGGATCTCAACAAGTTTCAATTTAGGCAGAATAAAACATTCATAATTTATGTGAGAGACAGTGTAGTTGTGAATTTTGAGGACAGAATTATACCATGTATTCCATCGTATGAAAAGAAAAAGGCGATATCATTGGAGTATTATACAATTCTTAAAAAAACAATCTCTGAATAATGAACATTTATAGGCCCAAACCTGAATTTTAACCATTTTTAAAATAAAAAAAAAATAAAATAAACAAATAAAGTCAGTTGCATGTTTTACAGCTTTTATTTATTTATTCACTTATTTATTTATTTTAGTTTTTTTAAAAACATGGGATACAATTCAGAGTTAGATATACAAACATTGATTACACAGGGTCCCTGGTTCATGAGGTATGTTTCTCACTTCCTTAGCAGTATCCCTCCACTGCCAATCTCACCCCTCCCCCTAAAGTTTTACACGACTACCAATCACTCTCTTACAGCACTATAAATGATCAAGTTCAGCTCATCAATGATAACATATGGAACTCTGTTGTTTGTTTCTGTGATACATCAGTGAAAATGACCTACCTCATATCCATCAAAAGTTCTACAAAATCCTTATATCTCTCCATTTTTATGGCTGCATAACATTCCACTGTGTATATACCACATTTATTTTATCCTTTCCAGCTTTGATGGGCAACATGGATGGTACCATTTTTTTTTTTTTGCAGTTGTTATTAGAGTTGTAAAAATCATACTGGTGCAGGTATCTTTTTGGTAAAATGATTTGAGTTCCTACAGGTATATTCTCAACAGCGGATTACTGAGTCACAAGGTAGCTCAATATCTTGTTTCTTTCCAAACCACCACACTGTTTTCCAAAGCTGTTGCTCTTCTTTTCAGTCCACATGCAGTATAGAGGCATTTATTTTTTCCAAAATCTTTACCTGCATCTGTTATTGCTTTTTTTTTTTTTTTTTTTGAGTTGGAGTCTCACTCTGTCGCCCAGGCTGGAGTGCAGTGGCCGCTACCGGCCACCACAACCTCGACCTGCTGGGCTCTGGCAATCCTTCTGCCTCAGCCTTCCAGGTAGCCAGAATTACAGGCGCGTGCTACCACGCCCAGATGATTTTTTGATTTATTGTAGAGATGAAGTCTCGCTGCCCAGGCGGGTCTCGAACCCGCAGGCTCAGGCAATTCACTCACCTCAGCCTCCCAAAGGCGCGGGATTACAGGCTGAGCCACCAAGCCCGGCTATTGTTTGATTTTTTAATGATGGCCAGTCTTACAGGGGGTATGTGTTATTTCAAAGTTGTTTCATTTGCCTTTCTTTGATGATGAATGAGGCTGAGCAATTTTCATGTGTGTGCTGGCTGCTCGTATCTCTTCTTATGAAAAGTGACCACGTATTTTCCACACTTTTCAAAGCAATTGTTTGTCTGATTTTTCTGAATGTTTGAGTTACTTGTAGATCCAAGATGTTATGCCTTTTTACACATATATAGGTGGGGAAACATTTTTCCCATTCTCTCGGCTGTATCCCTGCTCTTCTGGTGGTTTCTTTTGTTTTGCCGAAGTATATTAATTTGATGAGATCCCACTTGTCTTACTTACTTCTTAAGACTTGTGTATTTATGATTTTGAAGAGGAGTAGTTTCGGTTTCCAGTTTCCCTAATGGTGTCTCCTGTAATTTTCTAAGATTACTATAGTTTGATGTTTTGCATTTAGGTCTTTCATCCATTTAGAGTTAATGTGTGTAGTGATAGATAGGGGTCCTGTTTCTATCTGTTGCATGTTGTCAGTCTTTTCCCAGCACCATTTACTGAATATGTTCTCCATTACCTATTGGGTCTTCGAGATTTCTCCAAAGATGAGTTGTTTGAGAATTTGAGGATTTCATTCATGTCCTGTTCCATTTGCCTATGGACCTATTCTTCTACCAATACCAGGCTGTGTTAATTACTGCATAACTATGGTAAAGTTTGAAGTCTAGAACAGTGATAACTCCTGCTTTGGTTCTTTTGATAAGATTCTTTTGACTATTCTTGAGTGTTTTTGATTTCATATGAATACTTTTTCTTTTTTTTGAGTTGGAGTCTCACTCTGTCACCCAGACTGGAGTGCAGTGGCTGCTCCCGGCCACTGAAGCCTCGACCTGCTATGCGCCTGTGATCCTTCTGACTCAGCCTTCCAAGGAGACTGAATGACAGGCATGCACTACCACGCCTGGCTGATTTTTGGATTTATTTTAGAGTTGAGTTCTCACTGCCCAGGTGGGATTTGAACCCGCGGGCTCAAGCAATCCACTCACCTCTGCCTCCCAAATGTGTGGGTTACAGGCTGTGCCACCGAGGCCTGCTTGTATGAATTCTTTATTATAATCTCCAGGTCTGAGAAGAATGATATTAACATAATGGTTGTTTCATTGAATCTGTAGAGTTCTCCAAAGGCTAATTTTTACATTAAAGAGGTAAGCAAAGTCAGGGAAACAAGCATGTCAAATTGTCATTTATGTCATCAACCTCAGAACTTTGACATCATAATGGGAGGGACCTTGACTACTGAGAAATCCTTAGGCTTCAAGGACTTGTGTACAGTGCTCTGCCAAATGCGGAAGACATGGTGGATTTTATTCCCAAGAAGTGAATAAAATCATGTGTTCACACCTATCCAAAAACTTCTCCAGGGTTAAGTGACTATTCCAGAATCCACTAAACGAGGGAGTCTTCTTCTTTTTTTAAGGCAGTATTTATTGAGAGGAAAGGGAAACTCCCACACTGTGAGGGGACCTGAGTGGGTTTCCCAAGAGGTAGTGTTTTATTATTATGGTCACCAAATTCTGTTGGAGCTTGGTTATGACACAACCACAAACTATTTTAGCACTTTCTTTAGTTTAGAAACTTTTGGATGTTTTTAGTATTATGTTACAGGCTTTGAGATGTTTTTCTAATAGGATTTGAAAATCGCTTTAGCAAAGATCATCGTCAATTTTACAGAATTTTCAATTATCTAAATTTTTATACAAATGAGGAGCCCAAATACTTACTAATTTGTAAATCTCCATGTTTTTTGGTTTATGTATATTGGGCCCCAAATTCTGTTTTATCTGTGTTCCTTATTTTAAATGCTTGGTGATTAAAAGTATCAGATTAACCAGATACTTTGTTGCAGAGCACAGCATTATATCTTAGGTAGGGAAAATATAGGGGATACAATGGAAATACTCTTCTAAAAATAGAAACTGGGTTAAATATGACGGGAATGTGATTTTATATTTCCCTCAAATATATAAGGGCAACTTTTCTCTAAGGATTGCACATCTGTAGCATTTAATCAAAATTAACCAGTCGAAAATACAGAGTCCACCAAGAAAATGTTAACAAATTTTAAGAATGGGAAAAGCTGTATTAAATTATGATACTGCTTTATTTTGTAAAATTTTTAACATTTATTATGCATTCTGCCTTCTGAATAGCACTTAGGTACACAGAATTTCAAGGTTCAGTTATCTAAGAATGATATAGATCTGGAATCTCAAAAAGTTTCAATTTAGGCAGAAAAAAACATTCAGAATTTATGTGAGAAAAACTGTAGTTGTCAATTTTGAAGGCAGATATATACCATGCATTCTAATGTATTAAAAGGAAAAAGAGTTATCATTGGCATATTATACACTTCTTAAAAAAATCAATCCCGGCATAATGAACATTTCTAGGTCCAACCCAAGTTGTAACCATTTTTGAAACAAAAAAATAAAAAATAGAATAAACAAAAAGTCAGTTGCATGTTTTGCAGCTTTTATTTATTTATTTTTTATTTATTTATTTTAATTTTTATCAATATTTTTAATGATATTGTGGGGTACAGTTAAGGGTTAGGTAAATAAATATGTTTTGTTTAGGCACCCTGTTGATAAGAGGTGTTTCCCTATCCCCAGACAGATGTTTGCTACCTTTAATCCCATCTCCCTCCCCCCATAGTTTCCCATTATTGTCAGTCATTTTCTTATAGTATTACATTGGATGTTCAAGGTCCATTATATGGGTGAGTACATGTTATACTCTGATCTTTGTTTCTGTGAGAGGTCACTCAGTATTATAGACTCTAGTTCCATCCAGGTTGCTGTGAAATTCATGATTTTGTTCTTTTTTATGGCTGCGTAGTATTCCATCGTGTATATGTGTCATATTTTTAAAATCCAGTCCTCATTTGATGGACAGCATTGTTGCTTGCAAGTTCTTGCTATTGTGAACAATGCTACAATAAACATACATGTGCAGGTATCTTTTTTTATAGAGTGATTTCAGTTTTTC
>NW_007140932.1:0-939 GCF_000164805.1 Carlito syrichta | reverse complement strand
TCTGGCTATCTGGACGTTTGTGTTTCCATATGAATTCCTGTGTGTTTTTTCTAGTCTGAGAAGAATGTTGCTGGTAGTTTCAGGGGTATTGCATTGAATTTGTAGATTGCCTTAGGTAAGATGGACATCTTCACAATGTTGATTCTTCCAATCTATGAACATGGGATATTTTTCCAATTCTTCGTGTCATCTTTGATTTCTTTGGGCAGTGTTTTGTAGTTTTCATTGTAAAAGTCTTTCACGTCTCTGGTTAGGAAGATGCCAAGGTATTTCATTTATTTGTTACTATTGTGAATGGAATTGTGCTTTTTACTTGGGTTTCTGTTTGTTTATTATTGGTGTAAAGAAATGCGATTGTCTTTTGCACATTTATTTTTTATCCTGAGACTTTTGCAAGGCCTTTATCAGTGTAAGGAGGTTTTTGGCAGATTCTCTTGTGTTTTCAAGATACACAATCATATCATCTGCAAAGAGAGATAACTTCACTTCCTCTTTTCCTCTTTGGATACCCCTGATTGCCTTCTCTTCTCTTATTGCTCAAGTCAGGACTTCCAATGCTATGTTGAACAAGAGGGGTGAGAGTGGACATCCTTGTCTTGTTCCAGTTTTCAGGGGAAATGGTTCCAATTTTTGTCTGTTTAGGAGTATGGTGGCTGTGGGTTTCTCATAGATGGCTTTTCATGTTTTGAGATATGTTCCCCGTATGCCTAGATGTTTGAGGGTTTTATCTAGAAGTGGTGCTGGATTTTATCAGAAGCATTTTCTGCATATAATAATATAATCATGTGGTTTTTGTTTTGAGGTCTGTTAATGTATTTAATTACATTTATGACTTTTCCAATGTTGAACCAGCCTTGCGTCCCAGGAATGAAGCCTACTTGATCATGTTGGATGATTTTTGAGGTGTATTGTTGAATCCAGCTTGCTAGAATCTTGTGA
>NW_007140931.1:0-739 GCF_000164805.1 Carlito syrichta | reverse complement strand
ATTGTATCTAACTTCATGATCACAGTAATAAATTCATAGGCGACCATATTATATATTTGAATCCAAGAAGGGTTGGTCCATAGACTTTGGTCTAAAATATTGACTCATTATTGGCAGGATTAAGATAAATATTGACTAAATACAAAGACAAATTAGAGGATAGCAGAAGGGAGACAATGAAGACAAATCCTTGTAACTTTCTGAACGTCTGCATCTGTCTGCCTATTAGACCCTGTGAGTTTTAGCTATATGCATTAACCAAAACCTTTATTTAAGAGAATTCTGTTGCTGTTTGTCCACATTAATATGAATTTATTTTCCATCACTTGCAAAGCAAACATATTTTTTCATTTCACTAAAGGACTTTGTTTACACTTACCTTACTGATATCAGATGCCTGCAAAGTCCTTGGTTCATAGCAGGTCCATAAGAAGTGTTGGATGAAAAAAAATGAGTTGCTTTTCTCAGGCCACCTTACCTTAGGTCTTATTTAATCTCTTTACCTTCATGGGCATCTCTCATAGTCCAAGCTTTTGTCCACTGTACAATTTGCCTGATTGGGTTTCTCTTCTCCTGACCACCTAAGACTTCACAGTATCTTGATTTCTCCTTGAAGTATGAGTATAAGTTTCTGTACCTGAAGTCCAAGTAAAAAACCCTCCATGACGCCCTTGGCTGGAAGTTCTTCAACTCAGATGCCCATGCCAAGCAACTGTCCTCTTGATCATGCTCCATAGTG
>NW_007140930.1:1280-5274 GCF_000164805.1 Carlito syrichta | reverse complement strand
AGATCACGACCTAAATAAGATCCCCTAAATATAAAAGATCTTTAGATTCATTGACCCAGTACCTTGTTGGACTCCCATCGGCATGCCTTGTTGTACTTAAGAGCAGTGGTATCTAAGTGTAGTCTGTCGGCCAGTAACTTCAGAATCACCTCAACCCAACCTCAGATTTACAAAATCTGAGCTGTCTCATAGGGTTATAGGTAATTAAATTGGTACAAAGTATGTAAAACATCTGACTAAGAGTTTGCAGCCATGTGGCTGACATTCTGTGAGGTGTGTGTGTGTGTGTGTGTGTTTTACCAGATCTTCACTTCTGTCTGCAATGATTCTTTCTCACCATGATGGATCTATATTTATCTTTCAGAATTTAAATCAATGATCAGGATCCTTTTTTCTACTTGACTTTTGAGTCTTTTCTTGTATTCTTCCTTTAAGGTACTATTCCTTCTCTCTCGAGCTTTCACTGTGTCATAAGCAGATATTACCTCAACACTTCTTGTTTGCATGTGTAGAGTAACTGTGGTGACTAATCTATAGTCAATTTATTTATCTTCTGTTCGTGGCATTATGATTTTATTTCTTAAAAACTTACCTCATTAAATTAAGTTCATGTTGTTTAAATGAAATCTATTCTACATCCCTGCTTACACCAGTTTGTTCACAGCTGGCCAATTGTATCTAACTTCATGATCACAGTAATAAATTCATAGGTGACCATATTATACATTTGAATCCAAGAAGGGTTGGTCCATAGACTTTGGTCTAAAATATTGACTCATTATTGGCAGGAATAAGATAAATATTGACTAAATACAAAGACAAATTAGAGGATAGCAGAGGGAGACATGAAGACAAATCCTTGTAACTTTTCTGAACTTCTGCATCTGTCTGCCTATTAGACCCTGTGAGTTTTAGCTATATGCATTAACCAAAACCTTTATTTAAGAGAATTCTGTTGCTGTTTGTCCACATTAATATGAATTTATTTTCCATCACTTGCAAAGCAAACATATTTTTTCATTTCACTAAAGGACTTTGTTTACACTTACCTTACTGATATCAGATGCCTGCAAAGTCCTTGGTTCATAGCAGGTCCATAAGAAGTGTTGGATGAAAAGAAATGAGTTGCTTTTCTCAGGCCACCTTACCTTAGGTCTTATTTAATCTCTTTAGCAAGCATACCTTCATGGGCATCTCTCATAGTCCAAGCTTTTGTCCACTGTACAATTTGCCTGACTGGGTTTCTCTTCCCCTGACCACCTAAGACTTCACAGTATCTTGATTTCTCCTTGAAGTATGAGTATAAGTTTCTGTACCTGAAGTCCAAGCAAAAACCCCTCCATGACGCCCTTGGCTGGAAGTTCTTCAACTCAGATGCCCATGCCAAGCAACTGTCCTCTTGATCATGCTCCATAGTGTGGAACAAATACTTTTATTAAAATTTTCCTGTGAAATTGGCTCTGTATTACCACAGAATAAACTAATTTTCTATTGTAAATGGGATTAGCCATCCTATCATCCAAAGGACCTTTGTCAGTCAGATAGCCAAGTGACAAGTGGTCAATCAAATGGGTAGTATTTTGAAGAGGGAGAAACTCTTCACAAACTCCCTTTAGAATTCTTATTCCTCTTCTACTCAAAGATTTTGGCTCAAGATTTCAAGCATCTGCAGAATTGCAGTTGAGGAAGGAGGTCAACCCTGGAATGGAATCCTGTTAACTCCATAAGAAGAAGGTATAAACTGGAGTTCATTTTTCCCATGCAAGACTGCAGCCCACGGAAGGGTCTCTTTTCCCAGCTCCTTTCACAGAGGATTTAGAAGCCCTCCCGGGTGTCATTTGTTCATCAAGTCGCAAGTAAGATTCCAGCAAAACCTAGATCTGATTTCCATGCTCTGGACTCCTGAGCAGTAGCGTTCCCCTTCACTGTCATATGGGGAAGGAATGAAATAGAGGACAATGTAGAGTGAGTCTGGGACAGGGGTGAGAAGCAGAGAAGAAAGGTAATTGATGATACTTTGGACATTTTCTAAAACCACAGACTAAATCGTTGGTCTCCACAGTCACATATTCTTCTTCTTAGGAAACTTCTTAGACTAACTGGAGCAAATAGTACCTGGAGTCTCAGAACAAGAGTTTTCTTTTCTCTACTGCTCCATAGACATGAGCAACAATGGCTGAATTCTGCATCGGGGCAATTATGGTCGATTTCTTTCCTTTGACACTTGCGATGTACACAGACAAATGCTTTTCCAGAAGGATGATAAGCTCCGGGCTCTGCCATTCACAAGAAGACTGGACAAATTATGTGGGAAGTGGACAGCTGGGAGGCAAAACACCAGAAAACTTGGAGCAGGCAGACAGAGGTTCACAGTTGTAAGAGGGGAAGGTCCCTCCTCCCAGAAGCAGACATCTCTGTAATGTTGGGGAATTAAGATATATGATGTAGGAAAGATAAATGCAAGAGCTGTTCTGGAACTAGAATCTTTTTATCTGAACTTCTAGTGCAAATCCTTTTGACTAATATCAAGATTAGCATTTCATTTCCCTGGCCCTCCAGTCTGAAGGAGTTTATTACCCTACCCAGAATTTTAAGGTCTCCAAATACTATACAAATCATAATGCAGATTCACCAGCTTTAAGCACTACGCTCTTTGGCAGCTTCCTCTTGTGGATTTTTGGGAATATATTCTTATTAATTTTGTAGAAAGGACTGAAGGATTCTGTCTCTCTCATTACATAATCTTATTTACTCCAAATCTATGAGATAGTTGACTCCATTTTCTCCCTACCCCTCTCACAAACTGGGTCAAGTCCGCTTACCCTTCTTCCTTAATTCTTCCTCCCATAGCTTTCTTTCTCAAGCACCCTGCTTTTTTCTGTGCTGCATTTAACCGTGTGTGGATCTGGAGAGCTGCAGTAGCAGTGTTTCTTTCCTAGTTGAGTTGCCTCCTGAGAAAATGAGCTTGGCTGTTTCAACAGAATCCTTGAATACTCATCACTGAGTACACGACCTGGAATACAGTAAGCTCTTATATATCTTTACAAAGGATAGTAAAGGGCAGCAGAGAGGCCATAAGACTCACCTCAAGCATCTCTGAACACATATAACAACTGATGCAGCTCAGAAGAATAGCATACTATCATAGAGAAACAAATGAATGAATGAAAGAACTTATTTCAGGATTTCTTCTTGTCAAATTTACACTTGCAACTTGCCTGCCTGGGTTAATTTCCAGTAATATTGTCCCAGTCCTGCCCCAGCTACTGCCCAGGTCTAAAGTGAGTGGATCAACAGGGACCTTGCTCTACCCCTAATTATTATTCTTTGGGTGTTGTTTTCAGATTCATCATATTTTTCTCTTATTCAGAAAATTTTGGCCAAGCAGAGATGTAGATGCAAAGATGAAAAACTTTAGTTCCTTTAATAAACATGCTGTACTGATTTTGGAGAAGGGGAGCCAGATGTGGGCAGAAAGATGTTAACCACACTTGTGGGTGGGAGAGTCATGATTGGTTTTGGAATTGAGTGGCAATAGAGTGCACAGTCAGGGGTACTGTCATAGTGAACTTTTAGACAAACCTGGGGACCCAAGGACCATGGTTTCCTGGTGTAATTTCTGCATCTTCTCATAAGCATTAGGGCCCAGGGGTTGGTTGTCCTGTTCATTGATCTGAAACCACAGTAGCCCTGATTTTCTGTTAGATCCTAAAAGTTCATGACAAAAGGCTTGTATTCTGATTGCTTTGAGACTCAACTAGTCTGACCTGGACAATTTTACAGTCGATTGTGCCATGAGAAGGAAAGTTTTTTCCAAGGAGTCGTAGAAGCTGGTGCTTATTTGTCTTCTAAACAAAAACATCAGACACTGTTCTAATGGAAATAAACAACTTATAAATTAAATTCAGGAAAAAAGATGAGCTCTGCTAATAATTAATATTTAACTTTTTGGATCTGTAGGAGTTGCTGAGTTGGGTTGCCCACATAGTTCTGG
>NW_007140930.1:0-753 GCF_000164805.1 Carlito syrichta | reverse complement strand
CATCCACCATATCAATGCAAAATCAGCCAATTTAACACATACAACTGAATATCTTGCTGTTCCTTGCCCCTTACAACCAGGAAAGCAGACAATGAGAGCACAGACCAGCCCAGAAAAGTGTGAGGCAGGGTTACTGGGGACTTCTCAAAAGAGAGATAGACGTCTCCATTGGGGTAGGGCCCACAGACCAAAGGAGGCAGTGATGTCTTCCTAAAGGGACAGGCTCTGGACTCAGAGCATGGGTCAGCTTGGACTGGGGTCTCATGCTCTTTCTTTTCCAGACACAAATGCCAGGTAGAAAAGATTACTCTCCATTATCCGGAGTGTGCACCATACCCTGGAGCAGTCAAGAACACTAGACTCCAGCCTCTGCGGTTCACAAATGAACTGAACAAGCTATCTAGAAAGTGGACAGGTTGGACACCAGGAGGGCTTGAAGTAAGCAGACACAATGGCACAGTGATAGGACAAATGTGTTTGAAGATTTACACGAGTGACCTGTCTTTCCTCTCTTTTCTCTCTTGTGGGGCTCATGAGCATGAGGGGAGCAGATGTTTTTGTCCTAGAGACAGACATCTTTATAACAGTCAAATAATCCCTCACTATTGGACTCTGTTACATTTATTTCTGCAGTCATTTAAATAATGTTATCTCTAAGACTCTGTAGCCACCAAAATCCTGTTGACCTGTGAATCAGATAATAATTGATATCCATACTCAGTGACTTATCACAGAAGCAAAGAACGGAGTTCC
>NW_007140929.1:0-749 GCF_000164805.1 Carlito syrichta | reverse complement strand
CAAAATCAGCCAATTTAACATATACAAATGTATATCTTGCTGTTCCTTGCCCCTTACCACCAGGAAAGCAGACAATGAGAGCACAAACCAGCCCAGAAAAGTGTGAGGCAGGGTTACTGGGGACTTCTCAAAAGAGAGATAGATGTCTCCATTGGGGTAGGGCCCACAGACCAAAGGAGGCAGTGATGTCTTCCTGGAGGGACAGGCTCTGGACTCAGAGCATGGGTCAGCTTGGACTGGGGTCTCATGCTCTTTCTTTTCCAGACACAAATGCCAGGTAGAAAAGATTACTCTCCATTATCCGGAGTGTGCACCATACCCTGGAGCAGTCAAGAACACTAGACTCCAGCTCTGCAGTTCACAAAAGAACTGAACAAGCTATCTAGAAAGTGGACAGGTTGGACACCAAGAGGGTTTGAAGTAAGCAGACACAATGGCATGGTGATAGGACAAATGTGATTGAAGATTTACACGAGTGACCTGTCTTTCCTCTCTTTTCTCTCTTGTGGGGCTCATGAGCATGAGGGGAGCAGATGTTTGTGTCCTAGAGACAGACATCTTTGTAACAGTCAAATAATCCCTCAATATTGGACTCTGTTACATTTATCTCTGCAGTCATTTAAATAATGTTATCTCTAAGACTCTGTAGGCACCAAAATCCTGTTGACCTGTGAATCAGATAATAATTGATATCCATACTCAGTGACTTATCACAGAAGCAAAGAACGGAGTTCCATATGTTCTCACTC
>NW_007140928.1:0-745 GCF_000164805.1 Carlito syrichta | reverse complement strand
CTTTCCTCTCTTTTCTCTCTTGTGGGGCTCATGAGCATGAGGGGAGCAGATGTTTTTGTCCTAGAGACAGACATCTTTATAACAGTCAAATAATCCCTCACTATTGGACTCTGTTACATTTATTTCTGCAGTCATTTAAATAATGTTATCTCTAAGACTCTGTAGCCACCAAAATCCTGTTGACCTGTGAATCAGATAATAATTGATATCCATACTCAGTGACTTATCACAGAAGCAAAGAACGGAGTTCCATATGTTCTCACTCATACATGGACCTTGAACAATTATAATGTTATAAGAAAGTGATTGTCAGTAGTGGAAGACTGTCAGGGGAGGGGTATAGGATTGGCAGCTGAGGAAAATTGCTAGGGGAGAGAGGTACATACCTCATCAACAAGGGTACCTGCATGATTAATGTTTATATACCTAACCCTGAATTGTACCCCACATCTTCATAATACTTTTTTTTAAAAAATTGATCTCATTTGTGTCTGGATAAATGAATGTTGTCCCTATGAGCATTAGACTTCAGGGATTGGCAGGTATCCAGCATAACAAGAGTAAACACATTTGAGGTTGCAGATTTCCACAAGAGTGGCCTGTCTTTCCTCTCTTGTGGAGCTCATGAGCGTGAGAGGAGGAGATGTCTTAGGAATTCCTCAGTACTTGCTGACTGAGTACTCATAATCTTGCTGAAGTGTCTGATCAGTCATTTCCCCTGTTACTAAATATATTGTCACTGCAG
>NW_007140927.1:0-893 GCF_000164805.1 Carlito syrichta | reverse complement strand
CTAGAGACAGACATCTTTGTAACAGTCAAATAATCCCTTCACTATTGGACTCTGTTACATTTATCTCTGCAGTCATTTAAATAATGTTATCTCTAAGACTCTGTAGCCACCAAAATCCTGTTGACCTGTGAATCAGATAATAATTGATATCCATACTCAGTGACTTATCACAGAAGCAAAGAACGGAGTTCCATATATTCTCACTCATACATGGACCTTGAACAATTATAATGTTATAAGAAAGTGATTGTCAGTAGTGGAAGACTGTCAGGGGAGGGGGATAGGATTGGCAGTTGAGGAAAATTGCTAGGGGAGAGAGGTACATACCTCATCAACAAGGGTACCTGCATGATTAATGTTTATATACCTAACCCTGAATTGTACCCCACATCTTTATAATACTTTTTTAAAATAATTGATCTCATTTGTGTCTGGATAAATGAATGTTGTCCCTATGAGCATTAGACTTCAGGGATTGGCAGGTATCCAGCATAACAAGAGTAAACACATTTGAGGTTGCAGATTTCCACAAGAGTGGCCTGTCTTTCCTCTCTTGTGGAGCTCATGAGCGTGAGAGGAGGAGATGTCTTAGGAATTCCTCAGTGCTTGCTGACTGAGTACTCATAATCTTTCTGAAGTGTCTGATCAGTCATTTCCCCTGTTACTAAATATATTGTCACTGCAGTAGGAAAGAAGCCCATCAGTAGATACTGCTAATTTTAAGGCATGGGTTTTGCTTTCTGTTTCCCATGAGGCAGCCCTTCTGCCGGTCTTGAGCAGTTCTCACTGACAGTCACCCTTGTATGCTAAGCAGTTGTCACATAATAGCTGGAAGGTATGGAAATGTAATGAGGACACAGTGGAGAGACTGTGTTCATTGGAGTGAAGTCAGT
>NW_007140926.1:0-1027 GCF_000164805.1 Carlito syrichta | reverse complement strand
AATTGATCTCATTTGTGTCTGGATAAATGAATGTTGTCCCTATGAGCATTAGACTTCAGGGATTGGCAGGTATCCAGCATAACAAGAGTAAACACATTGAGGTTGCAGATTTCCACAAGAGTGGCCTGTCTTTCCTCTCTTGTGGAGCTCATGAGCGTGAGAGGAGGAGATGTCTTAGGAATTTCCTCAGTACTTGCTGACTGAGTACTCATAATCTTGCTGAAGTGTCTGATCAGTCATTTCCCCTGTTACTAAATATATTGTCACTGCAGTAGGAAAGAAGCCCATCAGTAGATACTGCTAATTTTAAGGCATGGGTTTTGCTTTCTGTTTCCCATGAGGCAGCCCTTCTGCCAGTCTTGAGCAGTTCTCACTGACAGTCACCCTTGTATGCTAAGCAGATGTCACATAATAGCTGGAAGGCAAGGAAATGTAATGAGGACACAGTGGAGAGACTGTGTTCATTGGAGTGAAGTCAGTTACTGACTGATATATGTGCGAAATCAAAGCGATGTCCACTGTCATGCTTCCTGGTGTGTGTGTATGTGTGTGTGCGTGCATATAATGTGAAGATGGTATTCTGTTTGCTGATTCCTGACCATTGCATCACCTTCTGCAATCCAACAAATTAGCTCATTTGCTAAACTGCTCCTGTCCTCTATCCCTGTGCCCACTCCTTTCCAGAAACAATTTGCCCAAGGCTTCCTCTCCTACTTTTGTTTAAATGTAATTGCATGCACTGTAATCTGTAGCATAATATGAGCACTCCTGTCTTTGGCAAGTCACTTTATCAGTCCAAAGCTGCCTCTTCATCTGTGAAAATATCACCTCCTCACATGGCTGTGGTGGAAACACTGCATACCCTAAACTTGCTCTTATACTCTAGCTATGAGAAAACATCACAATGTTTCCATTTACATGCCCCCTGTTCATGACCCAAAGAAATAGATGGGCCTGTTGCAAGCAGAGATCCTGACTTCTGTTAGAGGAAAACTTGCCCATTTGGACCTTACCCACACCCATAGCT
>NW_007140925.1:0-993 GCF_000164805.1 Carlito syrichta | reverse complement strand
GAGTCACAGGAAGCTCCTCCCCACAATGATCATCAAGAATGAAAGATTCAGTGGAATTTTTATTTAGGATCCTGAATTATTTCTAACATCCTGGCTAAGTGGCATCTCTGAAGCTTTCCCTACTTTCTCGGACATCTGAAAATAAGTTATGTCACTCTAATATAACTTAACTATGAGCAAAATAATGCAATTATAGTGCAATCATAATGCAGAATAATGCAATTTTTCCCTTGACTTTCTGTTAGCTATAGTCTGCTAGGAAGAGAGGCCAAGTAAACAAAAGACCCCAGACATCCTTAAGGACACTAGAAACAGAGTCCCGGCTCATGCAGGATGCCAGAACTCACTCAGACCATTTGTCACAGAGTCATAGCTCAAAAAGGATGACAGACCTCCCTCAAGACAGTGAACACAGAGTCACACTTAAAACAAGACCACAGATATCTCTCAGAACACAAGAAACAGAGTCTCAGCTCACACAGGAACTCTGAGATCTCTCAGGACATTAAACACAGAGTCACAGATCACAAAGGACCTCAAAATTCCCTCAGAACACTGGACATAAAATCCCCGTTCACATAGAATCCCAGAACTTGCTCACAGAGACAGGTGACACAGAACCTCAGACCCCACTAAGAATACTATATACAGAGTTACAGCTCAGACAAGACTCCAGAGCTCAGGACACTGGGCATATGGTTTCAACTTACATAGAACCCTAGAGCTCCTTCAGAACACTGAACACAGTCCACACTCATATAAGACTCCAGAACTCCATCAGGACACTGGACACAGAGTCCCAGCTCAATAGAACCTCAGAGCTCGCAGTTCACACTAGACTCCAGAGCTCTCTCAGGACACTGGACAGAGTTCAAGCTCACAAAGATTCCAGAGCTTTCTCGGTATACTGAACACAGAAAAACAGCTAACACAGGTTACCAGAACTCTCAGGACTTTTAAAACAGTGTCACAGCTCACACAAGACACCAGAGC
>NW_007140924.1:0-815 GCF_000164805.1 Carlito syrichta | reverse complement strand
GAGTCCAAGCTCACATAGGACATCAGACTTATGTCCATCGTCAGGACAATGAAGAGTAATGGAACACAAGAGTCCCCAGAACTACCGACAACACTGGACACAGAGTTTCAAGTCACAAAAGACCCCAGAGCTCAATTAGCACTTTAGGCACAGAGTCACAGTTCATACAGGACACAGAGATGACTCAGAACACTGGACAGAGTCTTATCTCATACATAATGGAAAAGCACCTTGAGGACATGGGACACAAAGTCCAGGCCACCTAGGATCTCAAGCCTCATCAGAACACTTGACACAGAGTCAGAATTCACACAGGAACCCTGATCTCTCTCAGGAAATAACACCCAGAGTCACAGCACACACAGGTTCACAGAGCTAACTCAAGACACTAGACACAGACTCCTGGCTAGCATAGGACTCCAGATGTCCATCAAGACTCTAGACACAGAGTTTCTGTTCATTTAGAAAACCAGAGCTTCCTTGGGACTCTGGACACAGAGTCTCAGCCCACACAGTATTAAAGAGCCTGCTCAGGACACTGGAAACAGATTCCCAGACCACACAGAGAGTCAGAGTTTTCTCAAGACACTGGACATGGAGTCCTAGCTAGCATAGGAACCCAGATCTCCATCAGGTCTCTAGACAAATAGTCTCTGTTCATTAAGAAAGCCAGAACTTCTTCAGGGTTCTGGACACAGAGTCCCCACCCACTCAGTACCACGGAACTTGCTCAGGACACTGAAAATGGAATTCCCAGACCACACAGGAAGCCAGAGATTTCTTGTGACATTAGAAACAGAGTTTCAGGCCACAAA
>NW_007140923.1:4624-7983 GCF_000164805.1 Carlito syrichta | reverse complement strand
ACTGTCATGCTTCCTGGTGTGTGTGTATGTGTGTGTGCGTGCATATAATGTGAAGATGGTATTCTGTTTGCTGATTCCTGACCATTGCATCACCTTCTGCAATCCAACAAATTAGCTCATTTACTAAACTGCTCCTGTCCTCTATCCCTGTGCCCACTCCTTTCCAGAAACAATTTGCCCAAGGCTTCCTCTCCTACTTTTGTTTAAATGTAATTGCATGCACTGTAATCTGTAGCATAATATGAGCACTCCTGTCTTTGGCAAGTCACTTTATCAGTCCAAAGCTGTCTCTTCATCTGTGAAAATATCACCTCCTCACATGGCTGTGGTGGAAACACTGCATACCCTAACTGCTCTTATACTCTAGCTATGAGAGACATTACAATGCTTCCATTACATGCCCCCTGTTCATGACCCAAGAAATAGATGACCTGGTGCAAGCAGAGATCCTGGCTTCTGTTGGAGGAAAACTTGCCCATTTGTACCTTACCCACACCCATAGCTCTTGTCCTTTTAAGACTGGGATAAGGGAGCAAGACTGGACATCTGCCTCATAGATATTACTTCCTTGTCTGACCATCTACTGAAAATATTTTTTTCCAAGTGTACCTCTAGAAGAACTTTTCATTGTACCTAGATCCCTGAGCTTTAGGTTTTCTTATGAACTTGTACCTGAACATAGTAGTTGATCCACAGGAAAACACTTGAGCTATCTGAGATAATCATGGAACTTTCTTAGGACACTTTTTATGGTTAAAAAAACAAAAACACAATCTTTGGGCTGTCAATATAAATGTGTATTTTACGCACAGTCCAGCCTGATAGAACAGAGTTTCCATGTGAAATGACACAGAGAAGCAGAGGAGGTGCCCCTCTTGGTGTCTGAGTCCTCAAGCCATTCTCTGCTGATATTTACTTGTGGGGCCATCCCTTTAGAATCATGGGGTAAAGTAGGCAGTAGGGCACAGACTCTGGGGGGACATGGAATGGGCATGAAAGAACTAAATGATTTTATAAATTGCATCACAATTGATGCCAAGGGATGGTAGACTTTAAAAAAATGAAAGAACATGGCCTTTGTCACTGCTGTTGTAGGAACAGGAGAATGAGACTGAATGAGAGGTCATCTTCTCTATAGGCAGTTCAATGTGTTTGAAACATTAACCTGATCTCTTCCTGATATTTGGGTTCCCTGTGAGTACAAGGGGTAACAGAAAAACAATGACAAAGCAATATCATGTTAACTAGGAGGATGTTATAATCTTCCAAAGCAAAAGACACCTGGGGAGAGAATTAGACTTCTGCTCACCTCAAAGTGCAACATTTAATCAGATTTGTTTGAGTCACAGGAGGCTCCTCTCCACAATGATCATCAAGAATGAAAGATTCAGTGGAATTTTTATTTAGGATCCTGAATTATTTCTAACATCCTGGCTAAGTGGCATCTCTGAAGCTTTCCCTACTTTCTCGAACATCTGAAAATAAGTTATGTCACTCTAATATAACTTAACTATGAGCAAAATAATGCAATTATAGTGCAATCATAATGCAGAATAATGCAATTTTTCCATTGACTTTCTGTTAGCTATAGTCTGCTAGGAAGAGAGGCCAAGTAAACAAAAGACCCCAGACATCCTTAAGGACACTAGAAACAGAGTCCCGGCTCATGCAGGATGCCAGAACTCACTCAGACCATTTGTCACAGAGTCATAGCTCAAAAAGGATGACAGACCTCCCTCAAGACAGTGAACACAGAGTCACACTTAAAACAAGACCACAGATATCTCTCAGAACACAAGAAACAGAGTCTCAGCTCACACAGGAACTCTGAGATCTCTCAGGACATTAAACACAGAGTCACAGATCACAAAGGACCTCAAAATTCCCTCAGAACACTGGACATAAAATCCCCGTTCACATAGAATCCCAGAACTTGCTCACAGAGACAGGTGACACAGAACCTCAGACCCCACTAAGAATACTATATACAGAGTTACAGCTCAGACAAGACTCCAGAGCTCAGGACACTGGGCATATGGTTTCAACTTACATAGAACCCTAGAGCTCCTTCAGAACACTGAACACAGTCCACACTCATATAAGACTCCAGAACTCCATCAGGACACTGGACACAGAGTCCCAGCTCAATAGAACCTCAGAGCTCGCAGTTCACACTAGACTCCAGAGCTCTCTCAGGACACTGGACAGAGTTCAAGCTCACAAAGATTCCAGAGCTCTCTCAGTATACTGAACACAGAAAAACAGCTAACACAGGTTACCAGAACTCTCAGGACATTTAAAACAGTGTCACAGCTCACACAAGACACCAGAGCTACTTAGGACACTGGAAACCTACCCAACATTCAAATAGAACCTCAGAGCTCAGGGTGGAGACATTACAAAGGGTGCCAGCTCACATAGAATTCCAGAGCTCCCTCAGGACACTGATCAGAGTTCTTGTCCACATAGGACTTCAGAGTTGCATCACCACACTGGATATAGAATCATAATACACAAAGGACCCAAACCTCCATCAGAACACAGTAATCAGAGTCATAGCTCACACAGGATGCCAGAGCTCCCTCATGACAATGATCATACAGCCTTCACTCACAGAATCTCTGAGTTCCTTCAGTACACAAAGTCACAGTGTACAAAGAATTCTTACCTCCCTCAGTTTGCTGGACACAGACTTCAACTCACATAGTTCCTCAGAGATCCCTCAGAACAATGGACAAAGAGTCCAAGCTCACATAGGACATCAGACTTATGTCCATCGTCAGGACAATGAAGAGTAATGGAACACAAGAGTCCCCAGAACTACCGACAAACACTGGACACAGAGTTCCAAGTCACAAAAGACCCCAGAGCTCAATTAGCACTTTAGGCACAGAGTAACAGTTCATACAGGACACAGAGATGACTCAGAACACTGGACAGAGTCTTATCTCATACATAATGGAAAAGCACCTTGAGGACATGGGACACAAAGTTCAGGCCACCTAGGATCTCAAGCTTCATCAGAACACTTGAGCCAGAGTCAGAATTCACACAGGAACCCTGATCTCTCTCAGGAAATAGGACACAGAGTCACAGCACACACAGGTTCACAGAGCTAACTCAAGACACTAGACACAGACTCCCGGCTAGCATAGGACTCCAGATGTCCATCAAGACTCTAGACACAGAGTCTCTGTTCATTTAGAAAACCAGAGCATCTTCGGGACTCTGGACACAGAGTCTCAGCCCACACAGTATTAAAGAGCCTGCTCAGGACACTGGAAACAGATTCCCAGACCACACAGAGAGTCAGAGTTTTCTCAAGACACTGGGCATGGAGTCCTAGCTAGCATAGGACC
>NW_007140923.1:0-3514 GCF_000164805.1 Carlito syrichta | reverse complement strand
AGACACTAGACTCAGTTACAGAACACACAGAAACACTGAACTTCTGAAGACACTAGTCACAGAGACACAGCTTATGTATTACCTCAGAACTCTTTCAATACACTGGACACAGAGGCCCAGTTCACACAGGATGGCAGAGCTCCCTTAGGGCACAGAACAGAGTCTAGGATCATACAGGACCACAGAGCTCAAGCAGGACACTGGACACAGAGTCAGAGATTACACAAGAAAACAGCTCTCCCTCATGACATTGGACACAGCGTCACACCTCACACTGGACCACAATGCTAACTCAGGACAATGGATATAGAGTCACAGCTCACATAGACTCTCAGAGCTTCATAAGGATGCTAGACACAGAGTTTCTGTTCATTCAGAACTCCAGAGTTTCCTCAGGACACTGGACATAGAATCCCAGCCCACACGGTATTTCAGAGCTCCTTCAAGACATTGGACACAATGTTTCAACCCTATAGGACCCCAGAACTTCCTCAGAACAGTTGACACAGAGTCTCAGTTAACAGAAAATGCAGAACTCCTTCCGAGTACTGGATACATACCCTGTGCTCACAGAGTACCAAAGATGTCCCTGAGGAAACACAGAACACCAGACCTCCATCAGGACACTGGACACCAAGTCTCAGATGACACAGGACCCAGGAGATCCCTCAGGACACTGAACACAGAGTCACATCTCCCACTAGACTCCATAACTCTCAGATCACATAAGATTCCAGAGCTTCCTCACGCCACTGGACACAGAGTCACCAGCTTACAGAAGATTTTAGAGCTCACTCTGGACACTGACAAAGAGGCATAGGTCACATAGGACCTCATAGCTCCATCAAGACACAGGGCACAGAGACAGAGCTCACAGAAGACCACAGAGTTCACTCAGGACACTGGATACTGAATCTCAGCTCACATATTGCATGAGTTCCCTCAGGACATTGGACACAGAGTTCCAGCTTACACAGGACGTTAGAGCTCCTTTAGGACACAAGACACAGTGTCCAGGCTCAAACAGGACCCCAAAGTTTGATTAGTACACTGGACAGAGTCAGAGTTCCCACAGGATCCCAGCCCTCTTTCACAACACTGGAGTCACAGTTCACACAGGACCACAACGCAAATTAAAGACAATGGACAGAGAGTCCCTTCTCACATAATACCCCAGAGCTCCATCAGTACTCTAGACACAGAGTCTCTGTTCATTCAGGACTCCAGAACTTCCTCAGATCGCTGGACAAAGAGTAAGTCCCAGTTCACACAGTATCAGAGACCTTCCTCAGGAATGGAAAACAAAGTCTCAACCCACACGGTATTGCAGAGTTTCCTCAGAAAATGGGGCAAAGTATCCCAGCCAAAACAGGATTCTCAAACACTCTGAAGACACCGGACACAGAATTCTGGCTCATACAGGACCCCCAAGTTCTCTCAGGACATGAGGCAGAGATCCAGCTGACACAGGATTGCAGCACTCACTCAGAACACTGGACACAGTGTCCCAGCTCACATTGGTCCTCAGTTCTCCTAGCTCACACAGGACTCCAGAGCTCCCTCCAGACACTGGACCCACTATCCCAGTCTACACAAGATCTCAGATCTCCCTCAGGACATTGAACATAAAGTACAGTACACACAGGATAACAGAGCTCCCTAAGAACACTTGACACAGATTCCAGCCCACAGAGGATGCCAGAACTATCTCAGAACACTGCACACAGAGTCCCAGCTCACACAGGACAACTAAATTCTCTCAGGACACTGGACACAGAGGCCCATATCAAACAGGGCCCCAGAGCTCTCTCAAGACACTAGACTCAGGATCCCAGCTCACATAGAACAGCAGAGCTTTCTCAGGTCACTGACAAAGAGTGTCAGCCCACAAGGAAGTCAAAGTCTTCTCAGGACACTAGACCAATATCCCATCACCCATAGGAACACAGATCTTCCTCAGGACACTACACACAGAGTTCCAGTTCACAAAGTACCACAGAGTTTTCTCAGTACGCTAGACACAGAGTCCCAGTTCATACAGGACTCCAGAGCTCCCTCAGGACATGGGACAGAGTCCCTGCTTTCATAAGACCTCAGACTTACCAGCTCACACAGAACCCAAGAGTTCTTTCAGGACACTGGACAAAGAGTTCTATTCCACACAGGACCCCATAGCTCTCTCAGGATACTTGACAGAATCCCAACTTACATAGGAGTGCAGAGCTCCCTCAGGACACGGGACACAGAGTTGTAGCTCACATAGGAACTCAAAGCTCTCTCAGTACACTATACAGAGATTCTCAGCCAACAAAACTTTCCATAGTGCCTTCAGGACACAGAGTCTCAGTTCACACATGACCCCTGATCCCCGTGAGGACACTCGATACAGAGTCACAGTTTGTACAGGACTCTTGACCTACCTAAAGACACAGAAAACACAGTCCCAGTTCACATGGAATCCCAAAGCTCCCCCAGGACACTAGACACAGAATCCCAGCTCACAACGAACCTCCAAACTCCCGCAGGAAATTAGGTACAGAGTTGCTGCTCATACAGGACTTCAAAACTTCCTGAAGACACTGGACACAGAGACCCAGTTCACACAAGACTTCAAAACTCCTCGGGACACTGAATACAGAGTCCCAGATCACACAGTTTTTACAAGTTCTCTCATGACACTGGACACAGAGTCCCAGCCAACATAGGACTGCAACACTCACTCAGCACACTGAGCCTTGGTTCACAAAAAACCCCAGAGCTCTCAGCTCACACATGACCCCAAACTCCCTCAGGACACTTGACACAGATTCCAGCTCACACAGGACCCCAGAAGTCCAACAGGGTACCAGACACAGAGTGCCATCTCATATATGGCCTCACTTCCTTCACACTGCTGCTTCACAAATTACTGTCTATTTTTTGTGTATAACCTGACTGTGGTAAAAGCTGAATGGCATTGGTGGGAAACCAGGAACAAAGAAAGTGAAGATTCAATCCTGTGGGTTTGCTTTCTGCTGTTTTAGCACATTCGGCATCTGTCAACATGAGGGTTGCAGGCTGTATCACAACTTGGGCTCAGTGTCAGGGCCCAACCGCACTTCACACTGAGCTCTAATTGCATCAGATTCTCTCTATGATTTAGAGCAGAAGGTAGAGACCCTGGCTGAAAGCAGAGCTCTGGGAAATCAGGGACTAATATGAACATGAAGCAGAGATGTGCCTGCTGCTCCCAGCTGTGAAAATCTGCAGGAAAAATATGATGTAAAAGAGGATTTATGAGCTAATCAGAGTATCCAGACCTTCCAGAAAGAAAATGGATACTCCAAAATGAGTGAATTCAAAGATGCCTGTGGTGCTAGTGCCCAGGAGGAGCAGTGGAAGTCCTGAGTCTCTACTGCCTATAGAGCCTATGGGCCCTAATCTCATCTCTGGGGAGGGGGAGAAAGGGGAAGTTATAGACTTCCTCCTGCCACTGCTATTCCTGAGCCTCTGAGGTATGACAAAGAGAGGCATT
>NW_007140922.1:0-711 GCF_000164805.1 Carlito syrichta | reverse complement strand
GGTCTCTAAGATGCTATGTAGTCAATACTGCAAATTTTACCTATAAAAGATTATCACAAACTACACTAGATTATTAAGAGTTTTCTCTGGCTCTTACCTGCTCCTGCCCCTCGTGTTAGTAAAAACTCAAAATTAATTAAACTCAGCTTGCTGGCATGACTTCTTCTCACTTACTCAATCATAACTTTTGGAGGCCCTAGTAAGATTTCATTGTCTGTCAGCACAAGCTGCCACTTCACTCCAGTGTTCCCAGGCTGGGAAGGAAGTTGGAGGGAGGCACCACCTGAAATTCTCAGGACTTCTTAGCTGTTCACCTGGCTCTGAGAGGGTTGGAACGACTGCTGGTAGCTATGCCTCTAAAAATCCTCAGTCTTACAGTCTCCTGAAAGGAAAAATTTACTTTCATTTTCTGTCTATTTTGTTTGTGGACATAATTCTGTTTAAGGGTGTTATGGCCTGATGACCCTTTGGGCAGTATTCATTTGGCCAAGATGTTTACTGAATAGTGTCCTCTGGTTTTTCTACCCTGAGGGTATGCCAGGGATTCATTATTTTCTGCCCTAATCCTGTTCCAGGGATCTGTAACTTTCTTCCCTGAAGTTTTGCCAGGGATCCATAACTTTTCTCACTTGGTCCAGATATGTCTTTTTTTGTCATTGTGTTTTGCCAGTTTGTCATTTAATAATGGGGTCACAGGCTTCTTGAAACTTC
>NW_007140921.1:0-996 GCF_000164805.1 Carlito syrichta | reverse complement strand
CTACAATCTAATTACACATCTCTAATGTTTTCAACTTTTCTTTCAACTTTGTCAATATGGATATGCTTCCTTGTTAAAACACAGGTGAAAATGGTTTAGAGAAAAATGTTTCAACATACATTGAAAAATTGAAGGTTTTGGCTTGTTGTGCTTGTAGTGTGCAGGACTACTTTCACTTTCCAGTATTTTTTTTTCTAAAGCAATAGCTTTTTTCCATCATTGTTAGCTTAATAATTTTGTCTATGCTCTCATTTACTATTTTAAATCCAAATTAAATATTTTAAATCAAAATAATTTTTCAGTTAAAGTCCTACTCTTTCTTATTCGTGCCCTTAGAAATAATATTTTTTTACAATTCTCTACAACCCACTTCAGCAAGAAGTGGTTACAGAAGACTTATCTTCACTCTGTTTGCCAGGATAATTAGAATATTTCCAAGAGCAGGAATAGACAAATAAAAGAACAAACTGAGAACCAAAAGCCAGTTTTTATCTTGTTCTTAAACCATGCATGTATGACCAGTACTGCCACCTCCCCTCTGACATCTCCACCTTTGGTAAATCACATCCACTGTTGGATGAATCTGGCCCCCATCTTGCCCTCCAGGATGTTTCACAGGGACAGGTCAAGATAAAGCAACATTTCCTGATGTATATTCTTTTCTTAATCTCTAATATATATATATAAATTATATTATATATAATATATACACATAATATAATATAATATATATATAATATATAAACTCAGAACCTGTCATTCTCAGAAAAACCACAGGTTTTAATTTCTTACTAGAATCAATCATGTGCATTCATCACATCACCTGGAATAACTGACAGCAGCTCCTTTTAACCTGTTTACTTGTACTCAGAAAAAAGGTAAACTATTAAATAAGGTTTACTCCCTCCTCTGGGACCCTAACATTTCTACAGGGTACGGGACATCAGAAATTTTTCACCAGACTCTATTAGCTGGGTTGAGGGGAGCAGCCCCAAA
>NW_007140920.1:0-773 GCF_000164805.1 Carlito syrichta | reverse complement strand
ACTTGGTCATAACACCTGTCCTCCCAATGCTGTAAGCCAAATTCATCTTTTTAAGTCATTCAGGCCACTAAAGAAATACACTGCATAATCAATGGGAACCCAAATGAAGAACTCTAGTTCTCCATCATCAGAGACCTTGACTCTATTTCACAAAACCTTGGTAAACAATGATAGGTAGATTCCTACCCAAACACAATTTTCAAGGTCTAGAAAATAATCAAATGAAATTGCATCCTCTTTAATAAGTCCATCAGTATCTCTAATTGGCCAGTGGTGTCCTCTGATAGGACTATTGTTTCAACAGTGAAACCATTTGCATCAGTTTATAATTAGAGTTTAAAGAGATGAATGGTAGTGAACTGAGCAGTGCTAGTGCTGTCAGGGAATTCTCAATTATAGGAGATGTGGTCCAAAGTATAAGTTGGTTTTGGGTAGGAATTTCCTCAGTTGGATCATTCCACAGACAAATGTAGAAATTTAAAAACATTCTTTGTTCTCTGTGGAAAATTTGGGTAATATAAAGAAGAAATGGATAAGGAAAATAAAATACTCAGACCATGTCATCTGTCTATAATCCATATGCAGCCACTTTTAACGTTTTTAAACTCTTCTCCACTTATTTCTCAATGACACAGATCCTCATGCTTTAAAAAATTGAGCTTATGTTGTATATTTCTAAATTCTGATGTATTAATTTCTCATTACATGCATTTTCCTGTTTCAATAGATTTTCTGAGAAAATTATAATTTACAAATTCAGTTCGTAATACTCC
>NW_007140919.1:0-725 GCF_000164805.1 Carlito syrichta | reverse complement strand
CCATTTGGCGGTTTTGGAACCTGTTTTGCTTTTACTTCTGCACAAGAAGGAAATGTTTCACCTGCTCTGAAAGAGAGGCTTTTTAAGTCTTAAATGTAGTTAGTACAACCTACTAACTCCCTGGTGGGTAGTAGAATGAAGTTGTTTTATCAGAGTTAGTCCAAGGGTGACTGCGAGGATGATTTTGGAGTCCCTAGCTACCCACCATTCTGAAGATTCTTTTCATGCTCCTGCTAAGTCAGCTTGCTCCTTTTACTCTTGGATATAGTTGAGCTGTTTTTTTCTTGTTGTTGTTGGTTGTTTTTGTTTTTGTTTGTTTGTTTGTTTTTTGTAAGTGAGGAGATGGGAAAAGTTTTAGCCAGCAGGATAGTGAGGACCTCGACTGGGAGCCCTGCTGCCTCATGAACTGTCCAATCAGCTAGGTTATTTCCTGTTGTCTCCACATTGTCTGATTTTAAGTGTCCCCTGCAATGAATAGAAGTTACATTTTTGGGGAATCAGATAGCTTCAAGAAGGCCTGAAATTTTGCCTTTGTTTTTTATAGTTTTACCTGATGTAGTAAGAAATCCTTGTTTCTTGTAGATCATGACATCGACATGGAGAGCACAAAAGCATACCTGCTGTCTGTAAAGATATTTATCTGTTTATCTGTTCCCCAGCACAGGGCTTGGGTTAAAACAATTAGCTCAACCTTTGGGGAAGATATGCCATTAGACAAGGACTGT
>NW_007140918.1:0-847 GCF_000164805.1 Carlito syrichta | reverse complement strand
GAGATGGGAAAAGTTTTAGCCAGCAGGATAGTGAGGACCTCGACTGGGAGCCTGCTACTCATGAACTGTCCAATCAGCTAGGTTATTTCCTGTTGTCTCCACATTGTGTGATTTTAATTGTCCCCTGCAATGAATAGAAGTTACATTTTTGGGGAATCAGATAGCTTCAAGAAGGCCTGAAATTTTGCCTTTGTTTTTTATAGTTTTAACTGATGTAGTAAGAAATCCTTGTTTCTTGTAGATCATGACATCGACATGGAGAGCACAAAAGCATACCTGCTGTCTGTAAAGATATTTATCTGTTTATCTGTTCCCCAGCACAGGGCTTGGGTTAAAACAATTAGCTCAACCTTTGGGGAAGATATGCCATTAGACAAGGACTGTAACCAGATTATGTTGTGAGTCATGTGGGCTCCTTTTATTATTAGACTGATGTCATTGTGAACAGGTTAACATATGCCTGGTATAGGAAAGTGTCCCAAAGATAGCAATGACTGACTTGAGAGACATCCAACACGTTTTCCCAATTATGAACTGGTGTCTCTGGATTACCATCGGGCATTACAGTGGTTGGATTAAGGCTTTGAGTAGGACAACAAAATAATTTAGGCTGATTAAGTAGGAGATTTTGATATTAAGTAATATGAGCGTTTGGCATTCAGTGGTCAGTGGCTCCCTGGAGCAGAGTTTCAACAACATGAGGAACTGTCAAGGCCAGGTTTTGAATGACAGTCAATTTATTTGCTTTCCTCACCAGTATAGCTGTAGTGGCGATGGCTCAAAGACAGGATTGTCACTTAGACAACACTGTATTCAAACTTTTGGACAAATAGGCCACAGTCACCAC
>NW_007140917.1:1926-5400 GCF_000164805.1 Carlito syrichta | reverse complement strand
CACCTCCAGAGGGCATTTACTAATGTTAAAAATAATGGGGCCTTATCCCCAAGGCCTACATAATAAGTAGGCTTGGATTTTAAGCAAAGCCAGCAATCTGAAGCCAATTGAAGTGAATAACATTGAGCAGTCGATGTATGTTTGTTAGCATTGGGGAAAGACTGGGGGACTGTTGAGCTGGATTTGGGTATTGCATAGGTGAACCTGGAGAAATACTATTTTCTATGGGGGGTGAAAGATGGTGATAACTGAACAAAGGGTCTTCTAGTTTTGCCAATGATTCCATAGGCATGGTTAGGACTTTGTAGGTGAGTGTACATTGTTGGATGGAGAACAGGGAACATACATCATAGCCAGTTATATAAGTTCATATACCCCAGGTGGAGTCTGTACCCAAGAGTAGTGGAGGGTATTGATAATTTTTATGGTTACAGGTGCCTTAGTTGGACCTGGGCTAAGAGTCCTCCAGAGAGTGATTTGGGAGGTGTCATTAAGTCCCTCACTGTACGTAACAATAGCGGCACATTTCCAGTATGGGCAGAAGTTATTGGCCTGATAACATTGGCTGGCAGTGGGACTTCCAGGGCAAAGATATAAGTCTATTTATTGTAAAGGGATGTAGGGAATCCCTTTTTTTGGTAAGGGCAACAAGATAGTTCCAGAAGCCTTCCCTTTATCAGCACTTGATATGGACAATAAAAGTCGAATAGTTTGATTTCATATAACATAGATAGCCCCTCCACATATTTCCAATTTTGGTTGGCCAAGACCTCCCCTGCTGTAAAGGAAATCAGAGAGAAGGAATAGGCGGAATGTTGAGTATTTCTATGAGGAAGAAAACAAGCTATGAGACAACACCATAGCGAAAAAGTCTTAGCTTGAGAAGGTTGGATTCAGGTGTAGCCATCCATTGTTGACCATTGTCCTTGGACTTTTTGATGCAGGAGTGGTGAATCCAAGCTGGTATTCCATCAAACTTCAGTCTGTTGGAATGGTGAGAATGACGATGAATGATCTTTTCATGTAGGAGTTAAACTCTCTTTCTGGAACTTTTTGATGTAGACTAGATCCCCAGGTTGGAAGGGATGACAGGGCATGGAGGAGGGAGTTAGTAAAATGGCACAGATGTTGGAGTGGATGGCAGCCTGGACCTGTTGGAGAGACTAGAGATAGAGCCTGATTAGTAATTTCATTAAGAATAGGGTTTTGTAACCAGGGTGGTAAAGGAGGGGTCTTCCAAACGTGATTTCGTAAGGAGTAAACCCTACCTTGTAAGTTGTATATCGGACTCAGAGGTGAGCCAAAGGCAAAAGATTTATTCATATTTTTACCGGGTTTTATTATTAACTTGGTTAAAGTAGCTTTTAAGTTTTGGTTCATGTGTTTTACTGTCCAGAGCCTTGTGGTTGGAAAACACAATGAAACTTTTAACTTATATTTAGCGCTTTGCTAACCATCTGAACTATGGACAAGGTAAAGGCAGGACCGTTATCACAGTCAAACGGAGAGAGGGAGACTGAACCTTGGGATGATTTTATTTAATACGTATTTTTGTGGTCTTCAGTGGAGTCTCATTTTTTGTGGCAAAAGTTTCCGCTCATCTCGAAAAAGTGTTCACAAAAGCCAGTAGATATGAGAACACCATATGAGGGAGTTTTACCTTAGTGAAATTCAATTTCTATGGTTCTCCTGGGCTTGATCCCTGGACCCTGATACCATTTGGCGGTTTTGGAACCTGTTTTGCTTTTACTTCTGCACAAGAAGGAAATGTTTCACCTGCTCTGAAAGAGAGGCTTTTTAAGTCTTAAATGTAGTTAGTACAACCTACTAACTCCCTGGTGGGTAGTAGAATGAAGTTGTTTTATCAGAGTTAGTCCAAGGGTGTCTGCGAGGATGATTTTGGAGTCCTTAGCTACCCACCATTCTGAAGATTCTTTTCATGCTCCTGCTAAGTCAGCTTGCTCCTTTTACTCTTGGATATAGTTGAGCTGTTTTTTTCTTGTTGTTGTTGGTTGTTTTTGTTTTTGTTTGTTTGTTTGTTTGTTTTTTGTAAGTGAGGAGATGGGAAAAGTTTTAGCCAGCAGGATAGTGAGGACCTCGACTGGGAGCCCTGCTGCCTCATGAACTGTCCAATCAGCTAGGTTATTTCCTGTTGTCTCCACATTGTCTGATTTTAAGTGTCCCCTGCAATGAATAGAAGTTACATTTTTGGGGAATCAGATAGCTTCAAGAAGGCCTGAAATTTTGCCTTTGTTTTTTATAGTTTTACCTGATGTAGTAAGAAATCCTTGTTTCTTGTAGATCATGACATCGACATGGAGAGCACAAAAGCATACCTGCTGTCTGTAAAGATATTTATCTGTTTATCTGTTCCCCAGCACAGGGCTTGGGTTAAAACAATTAGCTCAACCTTTGGGGAAGATATGCCATTAGACAAGGACTGTAACCAGATTACGTTGTGAGTCATGTGGGCTCCTTTTATTATTAGACTGATGTCATTGTGAACAGGTTAACATATGCCTGGTCTAGGAAAGTGTCCCAAAGATAGCAATGACTGACTTGAGAGACATCCAACACGTTTTCCCAATTGTGAACTGGTGTCTCTGGATTACCATCGGGCATTACAGTGGTTGGATTAAGGCTTTGAGTAGGACAACAAAATAATTTAGGCTGGTTAAGTAGGAGATTTTGATATTAAGTAATATGAGCGTTTGGCATTCAGTGGTCAGTGGCTCCCTGGAGCAGAGTTTCAACAACATGAGGAACTGTCAAGGCCAGGTTTTGAATGACAGTCAATTTATTTGCTTTCCTCACCAGTATAGCTGTAGTGGCGATGGCTCAAAGACAGGATTGTCACTTAGACAACACTGTATTCAAACTTTTGGACAAATAGGCCACAGTCACCACCAGGGTTCTAAAGTCTGGGTAATAATTCCCATTGTAATTCCCTGCTGTTCATGAATAAACAAATGGAAAGGCTTTGTTACATCCAGAAGGATCAAAGCCTGGACTTGGGTAATGACTACCATTAACTGCTGGAATGTTCATTTCTCAGTGGCAGTCCATGTCAGAGGTTGATTCTCTGTTGTGGCTGAATATAAGGGCATGGCAATCTCAGCAAATCCCAGGATCTATAACCAACTGTATCTCACCACCACCAGGAATTACCATACCTATTTTTTCAAGGTTGGGGTGCAGATTCGAAGGATGGTTTCCTTCCACGCCATGGTTAGGGTTCGCTTACCCTTTTTCAACCAATATCCTAAATAGTATACCTTGGTTAAGCAGAGTTTGCCTTCTTAACCAGTACACGGTACCCAAGGTTCTGGAGAATCTGCAACAAAGACTTGGTGCCTTTTAAGCAATTGTCAAGGTCTGCTACTGCAAGCAAGAGATTATCTTCATACTTGAGTAAAGTAAAGAGTGTAAGGCACAGAACCCTGAAAAGTCCTGTTGTAAGACTTCCCCAAAAAG
>NW_007140917.1:0-1274 GCF_000164805.1 Carlito syrichta | reverse complement strand
GATTGACGCCAATAAACTTACCACAACTGGGGGATGATGTTTTGCCAATATCGGTGGATTCGTTTCTGCCCAGATACTCTTGTTGCACTGCTGAAGCAAACTTGACAAAGTATTCTCAGTGAATAAGTTAGAAGTTTGAAGGTACTCTTCAGAAAGCAATATGGCTAAAAGCATTTGATAGGTGATGGGAAGAAATACTTCAATTTTGTCAGGTGAAAACACAATTGTTGCTCTTAGCTTTCAAAGCAAATTCCAGCTCATGAAAGGGCATGGGCAATTAAGGGCTATTAGGAACGAGTAGCAAACACGTTTCTGACCCAAATCAGCTGTTCAATTGGAATTGAACTTCCAGTTTGTAATTGCGCCCGTTTCCCCTTGAACAAAAATTTACTACCTGACATGGGTCCTCATGATAATTTTAGAACTGAAAGTTCTGTCCATGTATTCACTAAGAGTTGGACTCAGCCAGGCTCGGTGGCTCAGCCTGTAATCCCACGCCTTTGGGAGGCTGAGGTGAGCGGATTGCCTGAGCCCACGGGTTCAAGACCCGTCTGGGCAGCAAGATATCATCTCTACAATAAAAATAAAAAAATCATCCGGGTGTGGTAGCGCATACCTGTAATTCCGGCTACTTGGAAGGCTGAGGCAGAAGGATCGCCGGAGCCCAGCAGGTCGAGGCTGCAGTGGCTGGGAGTGGCCACTGCACTCCAGTCTGGGCGACAGAGTGAGACTCCAACTCAAAAAAAAAAAAGAGTTGGACTCGGTGGCCCCTGATATCTGCAGTTATCATGAGCTCTTGGGTGCCTAAGGAAAAAGAATACCGGCCTCTTCAGTCAGGGTTATTTTCAGCCTCCCCAGCAGCAGACAAAGCCAGGACTGGCTTAGGGTTGTTCTCTTCCTATTGGTTGAAAGATTATTTTTCCAATGACCAAATTCTTTGCAATATGCACATTGATCCTTAGCCAGTAGGAAACGTACATTCTCCTTCTGTCTCTTTCTAATTTCCTCCCTTGTTTGGCATGGCAGACATAAGTCAGGTCTGGAGGCTTGGAAGGCAGTTACCAATATTTTTTTCTGCCTTTTGACTGTTCTATCTGCCTCCTTCACTGTCTTTCTTTGTTTTTCATCGCCATAGTTATTAAAAACCTTTTGGGCTACTATGAGCAGCTGAAAGACATTTATTCCTGCAAAGCCCTCAAGCTTTTGGAAATTTTTTCTAATGTTGGGGACTGTCTGAGCCACAAAAGACAAATTAATAGCCAGATAATTTTCAG
>NW_007140916.1:0-843 GCF_000164805.1 Carlito syrichta | reverse complement strand
TCAGTTCAGTGATAGTTATCTAATGCCCTGGACCCTGCCAGGATGAGAAAAGGGAAAAATTTCATTTAAAACATTTTGACTTTCTTCCTCTGTGCCAGCAGTTGAGGCTAGGACAGTCTTTCTAGCCTCAGCTTTAATGTGTTCTCATGTCTTAGACATAAATATGGTAAAAAGGAGCTGCTGAAAATCATCCCAGGTAGGACAATGAGTGTGCATGACTGATTTTACCAGGGAGGTGAAAACCTGAGATTTCTCCAATAAAGGCAGATTTTGAGCTTTTTAATTGTACAAATCAGAGGTAGAAAAGGGAACATACACCAAGAAGAGCTGTTCATCCTGGTCCATCCCCCATAGAGAGTAAAATTCCCAGAGAGAAAAAATAAAAGCATCTGGTTATGTCCAGAACTGGAGGCAAGAGCCAAGAGGTGGGGAGGGCAGGGGAGAGGTGAAAGAAGTGACAGAGGTTGAGGAAGTCAGATTGTAGGGAGAAGAAAGGTGAGGGTCTGAGTCAGAATGAGAATGAGAGGTGACCAGGTGTTCCAGAGGATCCTCAGTAGGGGGAGGCAAGACAGGATAGAGTTTAGGGGGAGGCTTAGAAATGGTCAAATCAGAGGAAGACAGTGAGGAAGATAAACATGATGGGAGAGGACAAAGAGACTAAGAATCAAATATAAGACAAGGGTCCTGAGTTTTAAGAGACTATACCATCAACAAAGGAGGGAGTTTGCGACGAAATTCAACCATTATCTGATATAGAAAACTTGTTCAGAGTGACCAGGAGACCCCATAATGACTTTCCAGACAGACTGAGTGACGGGAAGTTCCAGAGACCCAATGGAGGGC
>NW_007140915.1:0-1101 GCF_000164805.1 Carlito syrichta | reverse complement strand
GTCTCTTGTGTATTTGAAATTCGAGTAAAGTGAGGCATAAGGTACTAGAAATCAGAAATGAATTGCAAATTAAAATGTTCAACTATTGTGGTTCGTGTTCCCTGAGACCCACACCCCATCACCTCTCTATATGAGGATGCAAAGCAGAAAGCAATGCAAAATCAATTGAACACATACAGACATTGCCCAAAATAAACTGGAATAACAGCAAAGTGAAACAAAGCAAACAACATTAACCAATAAGAAAATTAAACACACACACACACACACACACACACATACATCTAGCACAAACTGAATAGAGAAGTAAAAACGAAAGACATAAGGGAAAAAGGGAGGATTCAAGTCAAACTCTCGCACATATATTGTCACATCCCTTAAACTATAAAAAATGAATATAAAAAAAAACCAGAAGAGCAAACAAGTACAAACCACCAACAACAGCAAAATCGAAAGATAAACACTCAATCATTCACATACACATAAACGGAAAATGACAAAGAAAGAAACAAAGAAAGAAAAGAAAAAAATTGATGGTGGGGAAAAGCCTATCAAACTCTCACATACACATTCATGAACAAAGGAAAATATTTTTTAAATGGATGAACTAACAAACAGTCAAAAAATTATATTTAAAAAATTGAGTAATAAAAATGACCTGCCCTCTTGTGGCAGGCTCTGTAATTGTTCCTATTATCATGTCTCTCCTACAGAGCTACATCTTTCACTCTCCTCAGGAAATGAAGCAGGGAAGGAAGAGGGGCAGGGAGGTGGGTGGGGCTGCAGTCCTCCCCTCCCACTCTTGTATGGTCAGACAGATCTCCTCCTATGGAGAGGTATGGGATTGTCTCTTCCCCAGGTTTGTACTCTCACCAAGGGCTCCCTGGAATGGAGTGTACTCCTGGAATGGAGTTCTCCTATTGTAACTGATGTCCACACTCCACCTTGGTTTGTTCCTCTCAGTTGTGGCCCAGTTTTTTGGGTCGGATGTTCAGAGGATTGCTAGGGAGGAGGGGATTTGGGTCAGACCCAGACTCACCACTGATCTGTTTAGAGTTCTTCTTCATTTTTTTCTGGCCACACCTTTTGTCCTGTAGCTGG
>NW_007140914.1:0-719 GCF_000164805.1 Carlito syrichta | reverse complement strand
CGGAAAATGACAAAGAAAGAAACAAAGAAAGAAAAGAAAAAAATTGATGGTGGGGAAAAGCCTATCAACTCTCACATACACATTCATGAACAAAGGAAAATACTTTTTAAATGGATGAACTAACAAACAGTCAAAAAATTATATTAAAAAAATTGAGTAATAAAAATGACCTGCCCTCTTGTGACAGGCTCTGTAATTGTTCCTATTATCATGTCTCTCCTACAGAGCTACATCTTTCACTCTCCTCAGGAAATGAAGCAGGGAAGGAAGAGGGGCAGGGAGGTGGGTGGGGCTGCAGTCCTCCCCTCCCACTCTTGTATGGTCAGACAGATCTCCTCCTATGGAGAGGTATGGGATTGTCTCTTCCCCAGGTTTGTACTCTCACCAAGGGTTCCCTGGAATGGAGTGTACTCCTGGAATGGAGTTCTCCTATTGCAACTGATGTCCACACTCCACCTCGGTTTGTTCCTCTCAGTTGTGGCCCAGTTTTTTGGGTCTGATGTTCAGAGGATTGCTGGGGAGGAGGGGATTTGGGTCAGACCCAGACTCACCACTGATCTCTTTAGAGTTCTTCTTCATTCTTTTCTGGTCACACCTTTTGTCCTGTAGCTGGATCAGAATATGGGTGAGACGCCTGAAACTCAGCACTCGTCAGGTCCCTTTGAAGTTTGTACTCTCAGGATATTCCCTCTGAGTCATGATCAATCCCTGAGTAGTTG
>NW_007140913.1:0-1044 GCF_000164805.1 Carlito syrichta | reverse complement strand
CAGGCTCTGTAATTGTTCCTATTATCATGTCTCTCCTACAGAGCTACATCTTTCACTCTCCTCAGGAAATGACGCAGGGAAGGAAGAGGGGCAGGGAGGTGGGTGGGGCTGCAGTCCTCCCCTCCCACTCTTGTATGGTCAGACAGATCTCCTCCTATGGAGAGGTATGGGATTGTCTCTTCCCCAGGTTTGTACTCTCACCAAGGGTTCCCTGGAATGGAGTGTACTCCTGGAATGGAGTTCTCCTATTGCAACTGATGTCCACACTCCACCTCGGTTTGTTCCTCTCAGTTGTGGCCCAGGTTTTTGGGTCTGATGTTCAGAGGATTGCTGGGGAGGAGGGGATTTGGGTCAGACCCAGACTCACCACTGATCTCTTTAGAGTTCTTCTTCATTCTTTTCTGGCCACACCTTTTGTCCTGTAGCTGGATCAGAATATGGGTGAGACGCCTGAAACTCAGCACTCGTCAGGTCCCTCTGAAGTTTGTACTCTCAGGATATTCCCTCTGAGTCATGATCAATCCCTGAGTAGTTGATCTGTCAGTCACCTAGTTTGGGTCTGTTGGTCTGTGGTGAGCAAGTCAGAGCACTTTGCTGCCCCACCTTCAAGATAGTGGTGGGGTGCCCTTCCTGTTATTTTCTGTGGGCACTTGCCTCTGGACTCCGTCTGCAGTCCCTGCCAGTGCCCTTCCAGGTGCTGAAGTTGTGAGACAATGCCTAAAGCAGTCTGTCTCCTGCTTCAATGGTGAGGGAGAGCATGGGGCGATAGTTTCCCCCACCACTTTTCAAAGGAAAACTGTCTGTTTCAGAAAAAAAAAATGGTGATCCATTTCTGGGACTTGGGAAGAGCCAGGGACGAAGCAGATATGTGACAGCACCTGCTGTTGCATCAGGGGCTTTCCTTCCACTCACGAACCCGTCTTAGATAGTCTCTTCCAGCATTTTCTTTTCTGGGAGGGTTTGTTGATTAAAAAAGAAAAAGAAAATGGCGCTTGGATTCTGTATCCTAGGAATTACTAGGGTCCAAGCTCAGGCACTGTGGCA
>NW_007140912.1:0-697 GCF_000164805.1 Carlito syrichta | reverse complement strand
GCTGGATCAGAATATGGGTGAGACGCCTGAAACTCAGCACTCGTCAGGTCCCTCTGAAGTTTGTACTCTCAGGATATTCCCTCTGAGTCATGATCAATCCCTGAGTAGTTGATCTGTCAGTCACCTAGTTTGGGTCTGTTGGTCTGTGGTGAGCAAGTCAGAGCACTTTGCTGCCCCACCTTCAAGATAGTGGTGGGGTGCCCTTCCTGTTATTTTCTGTGGGTTCTTGCCTCTGGACTCCATCTGCAGTCCCTGCCAGTGCCCTTCCAGGTGCTGAAGTTGTGAGACAATGCCTAAAGCAGTCTGTCTCCTGCTTCAATGGTGAGGGAGAGCATGGGGCGATAGTTTCCCCCACCACTTTTCAAAGGAAAACTGTCTGTTTCAGAAAAAAAAATGGTGATCCATTTCTGGGACTTGGAAAGAGCCAGGGAGGAAGCAGATATGTGACAGCACCTGCTGTTGCATCAGGGGCTTTCCTTCCGCTCACGGACCCGTCTTAGATAGTCTCTTCCAGCATTTTCTTTTCTGGGAGGGTTTGTTGATTAAAAAAGAAATAGAAAATGGCGCTTGGATTCTGTATCCTAGGAATTGCTAGGGTTCAAGCTCAGGCACTGTGGCACCAGTCACTGCACCAGAAGAGCCCTTGACACTAGCTCCATAGCCTCACTCAGTCTGTCACTAACATGCCCACTTGCTC
>NW_007140911.1:0-3643 GCF_000164805.1 Carlito syrichta | reverse complement strand
TGACACTAGCTCCATAGCCCTCAATCAGTCTGTCACTAACATGCCCACTTGCTCACTGGCACACAAACAAAATTTTTCATACACTCACTCACATGGAGACTCACATACTCCGACTGGCTTGGCCACCGTATTCCTGACTCCAGAAATGATATTTTCCACCATTTCTACATCTTTCTCATCACAGATGAGTCCTTGGTTCAGTAGACTGAACCTAGTTGAGACCTGGGATTAGTGAAGAGATGCTGCTTCAAACTTTGTTAACTGGAAGAAGCTTGGTCTCCAAGATTTTCTCCTGAAGATCAAGGGTTTTTAGGTTTAAGTGGGTACAAAAGTGACCCATTGTAGAAACACCAACAAATGAAAAGTTCTGTATAAATTTTTCAGATCCCTCATTACAAACCATTTATCATGATCACCCTCTTGATGATCACAGAGCAAGGTGATAAGCTTTTCTTAATGAAGTATTTCTTACACATCTTTCTATTTATCTTGATACTGTATGCTATGTGAACTGAATGGCAACTGAGGCAAAAGATGTGCATATTCTGGAAGGTACAAATTTCCCCCAGGGCATGGTGTGAGAGCAGACAAGACTCACCACGTCAGACTCAGAAGCCTCAATCTTGGGTAGTGTCTCTCACCCTAACTCTGTACCATTTGACTTTGTCAGTGCCATGTTCCCAGAGCCCTCTATTCAAGGAATTCTATGGGACTTGGAGGAGCATATGCATCTCTGGAAACTAATTTTAATTGGTGAAATAAAGTGAGGAACATTCAAACAATTAAACTTTAACTTTTAGGCTTGTGAGTTAATCTATATCAGTTTCAAGAATGGCTTGTAGGCTGAGAATGGTGGGCAAATATTTGAAATAAATGTATTTTGGAGATGACTATGATCCAGTAAAACTACAGACTGAAGAGTTTCCTCCTTACATTTTGAGGAATCAAACATATTACATATTAAAAATTAGATCACCAGGTTCATGGCAGCCTCATGTAAAATATGTATCTCAGGTTAGACTGATCTAATTTAAATATCTTAAGATTAGACATTTTCCACTTGACACTGTAAAGACACATATAATGGAACGAAGATTAAAGTATCAAGATACAAGGAATGATTGTACCTTGAATATATTAAAAAGAACATTCTAGGGTTAAAATTTTAACCTAAAATATCTGTATTCCCTGTTATAGCATCTTTTCAACTCACTTTTCTGCTTTATTTATATTAAATAAGTACATTTAAATGAGTCACTCTCGCTCCTTTGTTCTCTAAGAGAAAAAAAGTGTTTCTTGTTAATATTTTTAAATTTAGATTCCACCTTCAGCAAATTGAGGATTCTACAGGATATGGAGAAAATGTTTTTTCTGAGGTGGTTCCCAATTCTACATAAGAGGGCAGCTTTATTTTCCATTAGACCCTCACTTTTCAGCAAACAGTGTACTAGAAGTTCTGTGATGTACTTCAGGCCAAAGGAGATGGAACATAGCATGGTCCTTCTCTTGGGGCTTTGACGATTTCAAAGAGAACCACACAATGGGTCATATGACATACACAGTGCACATGGGGGATGCTTCACCAACTTCTATGCACTGTGGATGGGACCAACAAATGATTACCAACTGGGGGACATTCACAGAGCCAAGGCTAAATATGAAGTTGTTCACTGTTAGAACGATAATACTGCTAGATGCCCACTGTTAGATGGATTCTCCAAGAGATGGAGAATAACCTTGCCCATATTCAGTTATCAGTAGAGTGTAACAGAAGACCAAAATTTGGAGCTACAGTTAGATGGTGTTTTCTTGTTCTACCTCCTCCCACTCTGTGCTTCCCTATCACACTCAGTTACAACTTCCTAAACCATAACTCTGAATCAGTTTATTCAGGAGATCCACTTTGCAACTGGAATCAATTGGAACTTCCTTACCTGTGGCTCTAAGGTCCTATTTGACTTGCTACCCACTGTTCTCTCAGGCTCTGTCATGCCATACTCCCCATCACATTGTTCTCTTAAGTCCCATGGGACTGCTCTCAGTGTACAACATGCTAACCTCTTCTAAACATCAGAGTTTTCACGTGTCTTAGTCTGTTCTGTGTAGTTGTAACAGTGTCTGAGAATGCATAATTTCTAAAGAACAGAAATGCATCTCTTACAGTTCTGGATGTTGGAAAGTCTATAATCAATTTGCCAGCAGGTTTCATGTCTGGCGTAGACCTTGACTCCACCTCCAAGATGGTGCCTTGAATACAGCAACTTCCAGAATTGTGGGAATTGCTGTCTCTCACATGGCAGAGGTACAAAATGGTAGAGAAAGAGAGAGACAATGTTCAAAAGTTCTTTTACTAAAGCACTAATACTCTATGGTTGTGAAACCCTAATGGCTTCATCAAGTGTAAGAAGCCTCACCTTTTAATACCGTTTCATTGGCAATTAATCTTTAGCATGAGTTTTGAAGGGGACAATATTCAGACCATAGTAAGGTGTTGTTCTTTCAACCTGGAACACGTTTTCTCACTCTTACCTTATTAGCTCCAGATCACCCTTCAGACTTCAGCTTACATGATTTCTGAAGTCAGCAAATTCTTCTGGATCATTGATTTGCCAGGACCTCCTTTCAAGCACTTTGTCACTGATAACCCATTAATAGTTATAAAAACCTGGGTAGTAGGAACTATTATCACTCCAACCCCAATTTTATGGAGACAAGAACTTTCTCAAGAGCATACAGAGTGCAAATGACTGGTGCATTTTGGGCAAGTATAGAGTCAGGCTATTCAAATTGTTGCAATCCACTGGAAAATATTTTCTGTTCTCCATCTGAGACTGCTTAGTTGATAAAATGAGAAACTGGAACTGTTAGATCCCACCGCATGACCAGAATCAGTCCGAGAAAGCAGCCACACTATATAAAACAGAGATGGAATAAAGAGAAAGAAGCAGAGACAAGTGTAGAGACACAGCATTCTGGCTCCTTGAGAGGACTTGATTTGTACCTTTACACTTAACATAAGAACATATTTTTTTCTTTTTTGTTAACTTTTAATTTGGGGGTGTTAATTTTCAACTTTTGCAATGAAAAGTCTCCTGATACATCATTTTCACTCATTTTTCTCCTTTATCAGTGTTTTACTGTCTGCAAGTCTATCTGGGGTGTATGTTAAAATCATGGAGGATGAAGGCACTGATCTTACCATTGAGGAGATTAAAATCTAGTGGATAAGGTAAGACTGAACCCCAATATGTGTAGCAGAAAGCACCATGCAGTACTTGTGCTAGGCCTAATGTGGGAGATAATAAAAATGGGAGGCCAAAGTGGATGAATGGATGAGAGCCTATCAAATTGATGGAGTGCATGAAAACTTGTGAGTGAAGACACATTTGAACAGGGGCTTTTCTCGTAACAAAACCTAGGCCCATTTGTTTCCTGTATACAAGTCATATGAGATCCTTTCACATCCTCTTTCTTCCACCATTGGCTTCCATTAATCCAATGTCCAGAAGTTCCCAGGATGACCATTAGCTGGGCAAGGAACTACTCAGTTCCAGAAGTGGGCATCAGGCAAAAAAATACATGGTGTCAGAAAAGCAAGCAAATCTTTTATGGCAAATTTGGATACCTGTCCCCTGCTCACACT
>NW_007140910.1:0-743 GCF_000164805.1 Carlito syrichta | reverse complement strand
TGCATGCCTCTGCACTGACCCTTTGCATTCCTTCTTGGTGTCTCTGCTGTATGCCTCCATGGTGACCACATTGTGTGCCATCTCTGTGTCCCTGCCACATTTCTCCATGTCTTCTAGTGGTTCTAATGCATACCTGTGTAATGCACATGCTGCATGCCATTGCAGTGGGCCCACCATGTACCTCTGTCATTGACCCGCCATGTGCCTTTGCAGTGTCCATGATGCGTGGCTTTGAAGTGAACTCAATGCAAGTCTCTGTGGTGGCCCCACCATGAGCCTTTCCAGTGGCCCGGCAACATGCTTCCATTGTGGATCCACCACATGCCTCTATGGTGGTGACATCATGTTCCTCTAAGATGGACCTGCCTGTGCCTTTGGGATGGACCCTCAACATGCCTCAAGGATTGACCCACCACGTGGGGCCCACCCCATGTCTTTGTGATGAACCAGCCACATGACTCTAAAGTGGACATGCCATGTGCCTTTATGTTGAATCTGCAGCATGCCTCTGTTAGACCCACCATCTATCCCCATGTAGCCCCACAACATGCTTTCAAAGAGACTTGCCAAATGCCTCCAAGATGGACCCATAATGTGCCTCCAGGGTGAATCCACTTAGTGCCTCCATTGTGTCCCCACCACATGCCTCCATATTGGCCCTGCCACAGGCCTCAAGGATATACCCGCTGTGGACCTTTTGGATGGATCCATTGCATGCCTCCAGGATGGACCTGCTGCATGCC
>NW_007140909.1:0-5261 GCF_000164805.1 Carlito syrichta | reverse complement strand
CACATACTCCGACTGGCTTGGCCACCATATTCCTGACTCCAGAAATGAAATTTTCCACCATTTCTACATCTTTCTCATCACAGATGAGTCCTTGGTTCAGTAGACTGAACCTAGTTGAGACCTGGGATTAGTGAAGAGATGCTGCTTCAAGCTTTGTTAACTGGAAGAAGCTTGGTCTCCAAGATTTTCTCCTGAAGATCAAGGGTTTTTAGGTTTAAGTGGGTACAAAAGTGAGCCATTGTAGAAACACCAACAAATGAAAAGTTCTGTATAAATTTTTCAGATCCCTCATTACAAACCATTTATCATGATCACCCTCTTGATGATCACAGAGCAAGGTGATAAGCTTTTCTTAATGAAGTATTTCTTATACACATCTTTCTATTTATCTTGATACTGTATGCTATGTGAACTGAATGGCAACTGAGGCAAAAGATGTGCATATTCTGGAAGGTACAAATTTCCCCCAGGGCATGGTGTGAGAGCAGACAAGACTCGCCACGTCAGACTCAGAAGCCTCAATCTTGGGTAGTGTCTCTCACCCTAACTCTGTACCATTTGACTTTGTCAGTGCCATGTTCCCAGAGCCCTTTATTCAAGGAATTCTATGGGACTTGGAGGAAGCATATGCATCTCTGGAAACTAATTTTAATTGGTGAAAATAAAAGTGAGGAACATTCAAACAATTAAACTTTAACTTTTAGGCTTGTGAGTTAATCTATATCAGTTTCAAGAATGGCTTGTAGGCTGAGAATGGTGGGCAAATATTTGAAATAAATGTATTTTGGAGATGACTATGATCCAGTAAAACTACAGACTGAAGAGTTTCCTCCTTACATTTTGAGGAATCAAACATATTACATATTAAAAATTAGATCACCAGGTTCATGGCAGCCTCATGTAAAATATGTATCTCAGGTTAGACTGATCTAATTTAAATATCTTAAGATTAGACATTTTCCACTTGACACTGTAAAGACACATATAATGGAACGAAGATTAAAGTATCAAGATACAAGGAATGATTGTACCTTGAATATATTAAAAAGAACATTCTAGGGTTAAAATTTTAACCTAAAATATCTGTATTCCCTGTTATAGCATCTTTTCAACTCACTTTTCTGCTTTATTTATATTAAATAAGTACATTTAAATGAGTCACTCTCGCTCCTTTGTTCTCTAAGAGAAAAAAAGTGTTTCTTGTTAATATTTTTAAATTTAGATTCCACCTTCAGCAAATTGAGGATTCTACAGGATATGGAGAAAATGTTTTTTCTGAGGTGGTTCCCAATTCTACATAAGAGGGCAGCTTTATTTTCCATTAGACCCTCACTTTTCAGCAAACAGTGTACTAGAAGTTCTGTGATGTACTTCAGGCCAAAGGAGATGGAACATAGCATGGTCCTTCTCTTGGGGCTTTGACGATTTCAAAGAGAACCACACAATGGGTCATATGACATACACAGTGCACATGGGGGATGCTTCACCAACTTCTATGCACTGTGGATGGGACCAACAAATGATTACCAACTGGGGGACATTCACAGAGCCAAGGCTAAATATGAAGTTGTTCACTGTTAGAACGATAATACTGCTAGATGCCCACTGTTAGATGGATTCTCCAAGAGATGGAGAATAACCTTGCCCATATTCAGTTATCAGTAGAGTGTAACAGAAGACCAAAATTTGGAGCTACAGTTAGATGGTGTTTTCTTGTTCTACCTCCTCCCACTCTGTGCTTCCCTATCACACTCAGTTACAACTTCCTAAACCATAACTCTGAATCAGTTTATTCAGGAGATCCACTTTGCAACTGGAATCAATTGGAACTTCCTTACCTGTGGCTCTAAGGTCCTATTTGACTTGCTACCCACTGTTCTCTCAGGCTCTGTCATGCCATACTCCCCATCACATTGTTCTCTTAAGTCCCATGGGACTGCTCTCAGTGTACAACATGCTAACCTCTTCTAAACATCAGAGTTTTCACGTGTCTTAGTCTGTTCTGTGTAGTTGTAACAGTGTCTGAGAATGCATAATTTCTAAAGAACAGAAATGCATCTCTTACAGTTCTGGATGTTGGAAAGTCTATAATCAATTTGCCAGCAGGTTTCATGTCTGGCGTAGACCTTGACTCCACCTCCAAGATGGTGCCTTGAATACAGCAACTTCCAGAATTGTGGGAATTGCTGTCTCTCACATGGCAGAAGTACAAAATGGTAGAGAAAGAGAGAGACAATGTTCAAACGTTCTTTTCCTATAGCCGTAATACTGTATGGTTGTGACACCCTGATTGCTTTATTAAGTGTTCGAAGCCTCATCTTTTAATACTGTTTCATTGGCAATTAATCTTTAGCATGAGTTTTGAAGGGGACAATATTCAGACCATAGTAAGGTGTTGTTCTTTCAACCTGGAACACGTTTTCTCACTCTTACCTTTTTAGCTCCAGATCACCCTTCAGACTTCAGCTTACATGGTTTCTGAAGTCAGCATATTCTTCTGGATCATTGATTTGCCAGGACCTCCTTTCAAGCACTTTGTCACTGATAAGCCATTAATAGTTATAAAAACCTGGGTAGTAGGAACTATTATCACTCCAACCCCAATTTTATGGAGACAAGAACTTTCTCAAGAGCATACAGAGTGCAAATGACTGGTGCATTTTGGGCAAGTATAGAGTCAGGCTATTCAAATTGTTGCAATCCACTGGAAAATATTTTCTGTTTTCCATCTGAGACTGCTTAGTTGATAAAATGAGAAACTGGAACTGTTAGATCCCACCGCATGACCAGAATCAGTCCGAGAAAGCAGCCACACTATATAAAACAGAGATGGAATAAAGAGAAAGAAGCAGAGACAAGTGTAGAGACACAGCATTCTGGCTCCTTGAGAGGACTTGATTTGTACCTTTACACTTAACATAAGAATATATTTTTTTCTTTTTTGTTAACTTTTAATTGGGGGTGTTAATTTTCAACTTTTGCAATGAAAAGTCTCCTGATACATCATTTTCACTCATTTTTCTCCTTTATCAGTGTTTTGCTGTCTGCAAGTCTATCTGGGGTGTATGTTAAAATCATGGAGGATGAAGGCACTGACCTTACCATTGAGGAAATTAAAATCTAGTGGATAAGGTAAGACTGGACCCCAATATGTGTAGCAGAAAGCACCATGCAGTACTTGTCCTAGGCCTAATGTGGGAGATAATAAATATGGGAGGCCAAAGTGGATGAATGGATGAGAGCCTATCAAATTGATGGAGTGCATGAAAACTTGTGAGTGAAGACACATTTGAACAGGGGCTTTTCTAGTAACAAAACCTGGGCCAATTTGTTTCCTGTATACAAGTCATATGAGATCCTTTCACATCCTCTTTCTTCCACCATTGGCTTCCATTAATCCAATGTCCAGAAGTTCCCAGGATGACCATTAGCTGGGCAAGGAACTACTCAGTTCCAGAAGTGGGCAGCAGGCAAAAAAATACATGGTGTCAGAAAAGCAAGCAAATCTTTTATGGCAATTTTGGATACCTGTCCCCTGCTCACACTCCAGCAATAATACAATCAAGTTTGCATGGGACAGACATTAAATTAGATAATAAGATTTCTGAGGACAGAGTCAACGTCTTCACCTTCCTCTTTTGTGGTCCCTAACATTATGACACACACCTTCATGTGTACACACATATATGCATGCTAAAAACATTTAGTAAAAATTTACTGACTTGTACAAAACTACTCTGACTTCCTCAAAAGAATAAATCAGAAATATGAAATAAAAAGGAAAATGTAATTTTAGTGTTTTCCTAGTGGTGGATTTTTAGAAGAGAGAAAAAATAGGATAGTGGTTAGGTCTAGTGTCAGATGCCCTGAATTTAAATTCTTAGTTCTTCACTTACTTGATATGTGAGCATTGTATGTATGAATGGAATATACTGGGCAAGTTAATTCATCTCTCTGTGCCATGCTTTCTCACCTGTAACATGGGGACAATCATGGTACCTTTTTCATAAGACTGTAGTGTGGATTAAATGAGGCAATGCATTTAAAATGTTTAGAGTAGTGCCTAGCCTTTAATAATCATCATTCATGTGTCAGTTGTTGCTATTACTATTATTTTAGAAAGAAGGGGAGATTGTTTTTAAAAATGAAACCCAGGAGCATGCCCCAATGCTTGCCTCTGCAGTGACTCCACTATGTGACTCATGGATGCCCCGTTCCATGCCTCAGCAGTGGTTCTGCTGCATGATGCTGCTTCCATTGTGGCCCCACTGTGTGGATCCAGACTCCCCACCACTTGCATTCATTGAAGTCCTGCTGCATGCCTCTGCACTGACCCTTTGCATTCCTCCTTGGTGTCTCTGCTGTATGCCTCCATGGTGACCACACTGTGTGCCATCTCTGTGTCCCTGCCACATTTCTCCATGTCTTCTAGTGGTTCTAATGCATACCTGTGTAATGAACATGCTGCATGCCATTGCAGTGGGCCCACCACGTACCTCTGTCATTGACCCGCCATGTGCCTTTGCAGTGTCCATGATGCGTGGCTTTGAAGTGAACTCAATGCAAGTCTCTGTGGTGGCCCCACCATGAGCCTTTCCAGTGGCCCGGCAACATGCTTCCATTGTGGATCCACCACATGCCTCTATGGTGGTGACATCATGTTCCTCTAAGATGGACCTGCCTGTGCCTTTGGGATGGACCCTCAACATGCCTCAAGGATTGACCCACCACGGGGGCCCACCTCATGACTTTGTGATGAACCAGCCACATGACTCTAAAGTGGACATGCCATATGCCTTTATGTTGAATCTGCAGCATGTCTCTGTTAGACCCACCATCTTTCCCCATGTAGCCCCACAACATGCTTTCAAAGAGACTTGTCAAATGCCTCCAAGATGGACCCATAATGTGCCTCCAGGGTGGATCCACTTAGTGCCTCCATTGTGTCCCCACCACATGCCTCCATATTGGCCCTGCCACAGGCCTCAAGGATGTACCCGCTGTGGGCCTTTTGGATGGATCCATTGCATGCCTCCAGGATGGACCTGCTGCATGCCTTTGCAATGGCCTGACTGCATTCATCTGTAGTAGCATCACCATGAACCTCCAGGATGGATCATCCATGTGCCTTTTTGGTGGCCCTACTGCATGTATTCTTACTGTTCCCACCACATGCCTCTGTGATCAACCTGCTGCCTTTATGGTGGACCCAACACTTGCCTACCTAATGACCTCTCAATTTACTTCCTTCCATGGGCCTC
>NW_007140908.1:0-779 GCF_000164805.1 Carlito syrichta | reverse complement strand
TGAATCTGCAGCATGTCTCTGTTAGACCCACCATCTTTCCCCATGTAGCCCCACAACATGCTTTCAAAGAGACTTGTCAAATGCCTCCAAGATGGACCCATAATGTGCCTCCAGGGTGGATCCACTTAGTGCCTCCATTGTGTCCCCACCACATGCCTCCATATTGGCCCTGCCACAGGCCTCAAGGATGTACCCGCTGTGGGCCTTTTGGATGGATCCATTGCATGCCTCCAGGATGGACCTGCTGCATGCCTTTGCAATGGCCTAACTGCATTCATCTGTAGTAGCATCACCATGAACCTCCAGGATGGATCATCCATGTGCCTTTTTGGTGGCCCTACTGCATGTATTCTTACTGTTCCCACCACATGCCTCTGTGATCAACCTGCTGCCTTTATGGTGGACCCAACACTTGCCTACCTAATGACCTCTCAATTTACTTCCTTCCATGGGCCTCCACAATGTACCCAACACATGCCTCCAAGGATGTCTCACCATGTGGTTTGGTGGATACATCACATGACTTTGTGAATCTGATGTATATCTCTGCTGTGGTGCCTCTGGGATGGACCCACTAATTGCCCCAGGGATAAACCCACTGTGTACTTTTGAGGTAGACCTGTCAAGTGTCTCCACAGTGGCCCCACCACATGCCTCTGCAGTGTCCCCACTGTGTGCCTCCACGGAGGGCTTGCAATGTGCCTTTGTGGTGACCCTGTCACATGCCTCCATGGTGGTCCTTCCGCATTCCTTCACAGTGGACCTGCTGCATGCCTTTG
>NW_007140907.1:0-706 GCF_000164805.1 Carlito syrichta | reverse complement strand
CACTGTAGGCATCTGTGGTGATTCTGCCATGTGCCTCTATGATGTCCCTGCCATGTGCCCTCATGGTGGCCCAATGTGTGCCTTCATGTTGGAACCACTCAGTGCCACCTGGATTGACTCATCATGTGCCTCTGGGATGGATACCCCACATAACTTTATGACGGCCCTGCCCTGTGCCTTTGTAATGGAACTGTAATGTACTAGCACTACGAGTCTCCTACATGCCTTCACAGTGTCCCCACTTATGACTTCCTCTGTGGTCCCAACACAGGCTTCTGCAAGTGCCTCTCTAATTGTCTCCTTGGTGGTCCTGTCTCATGCCTCTGTGATAGTCCTGCCATGTGCCTCCATGGTGGACCTGCCATGTGCCTCTACTTTGGACCCAACTCTTGCCTCCTGGCTACTCTGTCACATACCTCTGCTATGGTTTTACTGCATGCCTTAACAATGCTTCTGCCCCATGCCTTTGTGGTGGCTCCACCACATGCATGCTTCTAGGATTAAACTCACTGTTTGCCTTTAAGATGTACTGCTCATGTGTCTCTGGAATGGACACATTACATGCATCCATGATGAATTCACTATGTACCTTTGCAGTGGCCCTGTCACATACCCCCATGGTTGTCTTGCCATATGCTTCTCAGATGATTTGAACGTGTGTGCCTTTGGGTTGAAACTGCCTTGATCCTGCATCATGTCTCTGCCA
>NW_007140906.1:0-3717 GCF_000164805.1 Carlito syrichta | reverse complement strand
GACCTGCTCTATGAAGGCTGGACCTCTGCACATAGTGACCGATTCATTTTTCTCCCAAGCAACAGTGCACCAGTGTTCCAACATCTCCACATCCTGAATAACATGTCATTTTATTTGATAGTAGCCATTATTACAAGTGTCAGATTGTATATTTCTTCGCTTTTGCTTTGCTTTTCTCTAAGCATTTATCTTTCTAAAAGTCTTGAAATGCTTGTTGGTTATTTGTACATCTCCTTTGAAGAAATATCTGTTCATTTCTGTGTCAAAGTTTCAGTCATGCTATGCAATTTTTGTTGTTGAGTTTCAGGAGTTAAATATTTTGAATTTTAACTCCTACTACGTGTTTAAGTTACAAATATATTTTCTCATTCCTTAGATGTTATTACTTCACACATTGCTCCCTATTGGGAAGATTACTTCTTTTAACTTTGTGTAGTTTTCTATTTTTCATCATTGCATATGCTTTTAGTTGTCATCTAATGAAGAAGTGTCATGGCCAGTGTCTTAACATCCATCCTATATTTGGTTCTAATAACTTTGTAATTATAGATTTACATTTAAGCACTTAAGCATTTTGGATAGTTTTTTTTATATGATTCAAGAGTACGTCTTTATTTTTATTTTATTGTGGATTTTCAGTTTTCCAACACCATTTGTTGAAGAAGCTTTGCTTCCCCATTGTCTGGTCATGCCAACCTTGTTAAAGATCATTTAATTGTACTCATAAGGCTTTATATTGAGGTTTTCTATTTTGTTCCATTATCTAAGTGCCAGTAGCACATATTTTTATTTCTGCAACTTGTCATATGTTGCTTTTTTGAGTTGAAGTCTCACTCTGCCGCTCAGACTGGAGTGCAGTGGCTGCTCCCGGCCACCGCAGCCTCAACCTGCTGGGCTCCGGCGATCCTTCCGCCTCAGTCTTCCGAGTAGCCAGAATTACAGGCATGAGCTACCACGCCTGGCTGATTTTTTGATTTATCGTAGAGATGAGGTCTCGCTGCCCAGACGGGTCTCGAACCCACGGGCTCAGGCAATCCACTCACCTCAGCCTCCCAATGGTGCGGGATTACAGGCTGAGCCACCGAGCCTGGCATGTCATATGTTTTTAAAATCAGGAGGTGTGAAACCTTTATTTTATCCTTTATGGCTAATGTTTATAGTCCCTTGATAGTCTACGGAAATTTAGATTTTAAAATATTTTTTCAAAGAATATTATCACTGAAATTGTCATAGGAATTACATTAAATTTGTATATAACTCTGGGTAGAGTTGAATTGTTTTTTTTAAATTTTGAGTTGGAGTCTCACTCTGTTGCCCAGACTGGAGTGCAGTGGCACATTCCTGGCTACTGCAGTCTCAACTCGCTGGGCCCTGACGATCCTTCCACCTCAGCCTTCCAAGTAGCTGGAACTACAGGTGCGCACTACCATGCCCGGCTTATTTTTTTGATTTACAATATAGATGAGGTCTCCCCAAGTTGCCCGGGCGGGTCTCAAACACACAGACTCAGGCAATCCACGCACCTCGGCCTCCCAAAGAGCTGGGATTACAGGCTGAGCCACTGAGCCCAGCCAGAATTGACATTTTAATGATATCTTTTGATTTTTGTTGAGTTGGGGTCTCACCATGATAGAGTACAGTGAAATGGTCATGTCTCAAAACATCCTCAAACTTCTGGGCGATGACAACCCTTCTTCTTCAGTCTACTGAATAGCTGGGATAACAAATATGTGCCACCATGTTGGCTACCTTTTTATTTTTTACTTTTTGTGGATCAAGGTCTTGCCATGCTTTGTAGACTGATCTTGAACTCCTGGGCTCTTAGGGATTCACCTGGCTCAACCTCCCAAGGTGTGGGATTACATGCATGAGCCATCACACCCAGCCTAAATCTCCTGACTCGAGAGTGTGTTGCTTAAATTGCATGCATTTTTTTTACTGAATTTTTGGGGTTGATGGAGTCTCAGAGTTTCCCGCAGGCTGGAGTGCAGTGGCACGCTCATGTCCACCACAGCCTCAATCTCCTGGGCTCAGGTTATCCTTCCACCTCGGTCTTTCAAGTAGCTGGAACAGCAGGAATGCGAATATGCTGGGTTAACTTTTTGATATATTATACAGAGTAGGTCTTCCCATGTAGCCCAGGCTGGTCTTCAACCATAGGCTCAGACAATCCTCTCACCACAGCCTCCCAAAGTGCTAGAAGCCAACACGCCCAGTCAACACTCTCTTTACACCTCCTGTCACTTTATTAATGTCACAGAGACATGTTTTATAGTGTGTCTATTAAGAAAGATGTGTTCAAATGTTAAGCATGAGCATGTTAGACACCATCATGTGATAGCAGAGCACTTTCTATTTGAATATACATTAGCAGAGCTTTACATTTTTATAGGTGTAGTGACACTGTTCACCATTGTTTTATTTTTCAAGGGAAAATTCCCTTGAGTATTTTTTTTTCAGTGCCTTTTCCAGCACATTCATAGTGAGACCCAAAGTTCTCATGTCTTGTGAGGGACTTCATGATCTGACTGCTCATCCATTGCTTTGAGGGTTTGGAGAAAATCTGGGCATATTTCTTGGGTTTCTTCTTTCAAGTAATTTAAAAAGTTCTGTTTATGACTCCTGTCAGAAGTGTATAAGAGGAATAGTGACTTTTTGGGTATTTCGTTCAGAAATCTCAAGAACACTAGATACAGATATGTGACATGTTTTCTGCATTACAGTATCTAGTTTTATGGAGTCTTCCAAACATAATACTATAGGAATTTGGACTGAGTCATTTTATTAGAGCACAAAGCATGATAACAAATTTCTTTAAAAAAATCTATAATCACATTAAAATTTTTATTTTCTTAGTATGAACTAAGCTTAGAAGTTTAAAATTTATTGCCTAAATATGTCTAGTATAAAATAGAATAATGTATCTATTCACATCTTAGCATTTCTAAAGAAATTAATGTTGTAGATAATTCTAAAACATTGCCAAGCATAGAGTCAGAAATTTGTTGCCTTTTGTTCTTTAAACTATCATTTTATAACTTTTGCTCTTTTATTCAACAGAATACCAGAACTAACTTATCTGCTTTAAGTATTTAATTTGCAGTATATTAGTTTACATATTAGTTTGAAAGCTAATAACTGAAATAACATACTTGAATTTATATATCATGTAAGATGTGAGTTAGATAATTAGTAAGCCTTCCACTTTGGTTTAAATATTCATTTTTTATGTTTATTTCATGTGAAAATTATTACCACTTCCTGTCACTTGACTCAACCTGTATTTGAAAAATAATATCATGTATTGCAAATGATTCACCTTATACATCAGTGTGTTATACCATATTTTATAATGTTCATGTTGACTCCAGTAATTATAAATGTGAGGTTTTTCTTCATTCTTAAAGCCTAAATTAACACTTTCCCTTTTGTGTAAAAATAACAGCAGTATATTTATAACATAGTAAAAAAGATTCTGTAGTATCATTTAAATGCTTAGGTCTTAAACTTTTCTCATCAAATCTTTTTATGAGTAATTAAAATTTTTTTCTTAAATATCACTAATGTAACGACATGTTAATGATTCATAATGTCTGTTTTTCATGGATGCCCAACCAATGTTGAAAACTGTAGTTATGTAAAAAAATTGTTTAAGCAGTACAACTATGTTTATCTATCTAGGTTACAGTTTCTCTTATTACTTTTGTTTTTATGTAT
>NW_007140905.1:0-716 GCF_000164805.1 Carlito syrichta | reverse complement strand
CAGGCTGAGCCACCGAGCCCTGCCAAGATAATTATTTTACACAGGAATATTCTCTAATGCATTCTTTAACTCTCAGGAAATAGGATGAAGTAAGAGCCACTTAGCCAGTGTAGATCTATACTTTTGTCAATGATTTGGTATAAAATTTGGTCACCAACACAGGCATTTATATTTCTGAGTGCATATTAACTTCACACAAGATAAGTTGTATATATTGTTCAGATGAAAAAGTCACAGTGCATTAGAAGGTCCCGCTCAAGTTTTAATGTAGACAATAATTAACTGTATGTTGTTAAAATGCAGATTCTGACACAGAAGGTTTGGGGTAAAGCCTGAGTTCTGCATTTTTTTTTAGTTGGGGTCTCATTCTGTCAACCCATGTGTATAGTGGCACAATCAGATCCTGCAGCCAAAATCCACAGCCTCCTAAGTAGCTGAGACTACTGAAAAACACCACCGTACCAGGCTAATTCGCTGTTTTTTTATTTTTTATTTTTTATAGAGATGAGGTCTGTCTATATTGCCCAGGTTGGCATCAAACCCTGGGATCAAACTATTTTCCCACCTCAGCTTCCTAAAGTACTGGCCTGATATTTTGAATTACTTTTTTGAGTTGAAGTCTCACTCTGTACCCAAGACTGAAGTGCAGTGGCACACTCACAGCCCACCATAGCCTCATCCTACTGGGTTCAGGTGATCCATTCTGCATCAGCCTT
>NW_007140904.1:0-894 GCF_000164805.1 Carlito syrichta | reverse complement strand
ATATTCTCTAATGCATTCTTTAACTCTCAGGAAATAGGATGAAGAAAGAGCCACTTAGCCAGTGTAGATCTATACTTTTGTCAATGATTTGGTATAAAATTTGGTCACCAACACAGGCATTTATATTTCTGAGTGCATATTAACTTCACACAAGATAAGTTGTATATATTGTTCAGATGAAAAAGTCACAGTGCATTAGAAGGTCCCCCTCAAGTTTTAATGTATACAATAATTAACTGTATGTTGTTAAAAATGCAGATTCTGACACAGAAGGTCTGGGGTAAAGCCTGAGTTCTGCAGTTTTTTTTTAGTTGGGGTCTCATTCTGTCAACCCATGTGTATAGTGGCACAATCAGATCCTGCAGCCAAAATCCACAGCCTCCTAAGTAGCTGAGACTACTGAAAAACACAACCGTACCAGGCTAATTCGCTGTTTTTTTTTTTTTTTTTGATAGAGATGAGGTCTGTCTATATTGCCCAGGTTGGCATCAAACCCTGGGATCAAACCATTTTCCCACCTCAGCTTCCTAAAGTACTGGCCTGATATTTTGAATTACTTTTTTGAGTTGAAGTCTCACTCTGTACCCCAGACTGAAGTGCAGTGGCACACTCACAGCCACCACAGCCTCATCCTACTGGGTTCAGGTGATCCTTCTGCATCAGCCTTCCAAGTAACTGGAAATACAGGCATGGCATGCACCACCATTTCCAGCTAATTTTCTGATTTATTGTTTAGATAAGGTCTAGCCAAGATGCCCAGGCTGGTCTCTAACTCATGGGCTCTCTCACTTTATCCTCCCAAAGTGCTGGGATTATAGGCGTGAGCCACCATGCTGTGATGACATTCTGAATTATAACAAGCTTCCTAAGAGTGACAAGGACTCTGGTCAAGGA
>NW_007140903.1:0-387 GCF_000164805.1 Carlito syrichta | reverse complement strand
TTCTGTAATCTCTATGAGTGTATTTACATTGTCTTTTTAGCCTCCTACAGAGCAAGTCTCTTCTAGTTTTTCTTTATTCAGACCTTCCTGAGTTATTCGAGGTAGTAACTGGTATCCTGTTTAAACGTGCAATTTATTAACTGCGCTCTACCTGGAGCTGATGGAGCATCCCAATGAAACCCTAGTAGTAAATGTTTCCAACCTTCAATAGCCTCAAGGTGCATGGGCCTCAATCCTTATTTGGCCTTGTTGCACGGGTGCTGAAGTTGGGTCAATGGTCATGGATGGAAGTCAGGTTTGGGGTGTGTACTTAGGTAACCTAAAATGCAGACAAAGGCTCCCAACAACCAGGCAAGCCCACCTGGCTCAGGCAAGGGTCTCACAACC
>NW_007140902.1:0-543 GCF_000164805.1 Carlito syrichta | reverse complement strand
GGACCTGAGTAACGCAGATTTCTTATTCTTACTTAGCAATAGGCAGTGAAGTTTCCTGTATGTGAGGACTCCCATTTCTCAGATACCTATTTCAAAAACCTGATTCATGGTGACCTCTGAGGAAGACAGCCTGTAATTTTGGGAATGAAGACTCATATATGGAAGATTCCTTATACTTCCTTAGCAATATGACGTGTTGTTTCCTGTATATGACGACCTCTATTACCCAGCTTCCTGCTTCACTGTGCAGGATGCCGAGACAGTTCCTGGTGACCAAGAATTCCAGTTTTTTGGATATCAAGAGAAAGACGTCCATAATGATCTTTGGGAAATGGAAACCAAGATTCCATGTTCCCCTTCACAAGACCTCCCCAAAATGTGGAATATTCCAAACCCAAATCCCAATTCCTACCTGCCCACCCACACTAATATTCTGTACTTTGAGGTCACCTGAATCGAAGAACTTTGTACCAATATACCTTTTGATTCTGGGGAATATTATTATGGTCGTAGATGGTCACAAGAAACAAAAGGATTTCTAGG
>NW_007140901.1:0-875 GCF_000164805.1 Carlito syrichta | reverse complement strand
CGGGAGCGGCCATGCACTCCAGTCTGGGTGACAGAGCAAAGACTCCAACTGAAAAAAAAACAAAATGAAAAGACAAGAAAGAAAATAGAAAGGGGAGAATAAAAGAGAAGAGGAAGGAGCAGGAGGAGGGAGAGGAGGCTGATGGGGGAGGAGGGGTAGGAAGACGAAACAATGCGGCGACTAAGAGTGTGCCATTGCGGTCCAGCCTGGGCGGCGGAGTGAGACTCCGACTGAAAAAATAAGATGGGCCCAAGCAACCTGGTTTCAGTGCCTCCTGTCTATCCATGGTTACCAGACTGGGCAACATGGCGAGATCCCATCTCTACAAAAATAAAAATAAAAAATTGGACAGAAGAGGAGGGGGCCCTGTGCAGACTGGGGCAGAGATGAGAGCGATGCGGCCACAAGCCATGGAGCACCCAGGGCCAGCATGGTCACTGGTCCTCTTTTTGTTTTTTTGTCAGGGTCTAACCCTGTCACCCAGACTGGAGTGCAGTGGCACCATCACGGCTCATTGCAGCCTTGACCAGGGCTCAGGTGATCCTTCCACCTCAGCTTCCTGAGTAGCTGGGACTACAGGTGTGTGCCACCACATGTAGCTAACTTTTTTATTTCTTTTAGCGAAGGGGTCTCACTGTGTTGCCCAGGCTGGTCTTGCACTCTCGGGCTCAGCGATCCTCCTGTCTCGGCCTTCCAGAGTGCTGATTACAGACGTGGGCTACCACGCCCGGCCTTGGCTCCTGAACCTCTTATCACGCAGCTCATTCCAGAAAAAACTGGGGCAACCACGCCTAAATGGGGAGTGCAGCACCTGGGTCCTCTTCTGGGATCGGCCACTCGCCACTCACCTTGGCGCCTCACGGGCAGGTCTCTTC
>NW_007140900.1:0-580 GCF_000164805.1 Carlito syrichta | reverse complement strand
TGTAGCTAACTTTTTTATTTTTTTTAGCGATGGGGTCTCACCGTGTTGCCCTGGCTGGTCTTGCACTCTCGGGCTCAGTGATCCTCCTGTCTCGGCCTTCCACAGTGCTGATTACAGACGTGGGCTACCAGGCCCGGCCTTGGCTCCTGAACTTCTTATCACGCAGCTCATTCCAGAACAAACAGCGGCGACCTCGCCTAAATGGGGAGTGCAGCACCTGGGTCCTCCTCTGGGATCGGCCACTCGCCACTCACCTTGGCGCCTCTCGGGCAGGTCTCTTCCTCTCTCTGGGCCTCGGTTTCCCCAGCAGCAAAACAGGCAGGCGGGGTGGCCGGTCTGGATAGCCTCCAAGGCCCAGCCGGCTCTGGAGTTCTGTGACACCGGGAGACAACTGTCATCTCTCAACATCAACTAAACCCTCTAAACCTGCCCCCGGCTGCTGGAGGGGCATCTCACCAGGTCAGCCCGTGGGGGGGTGGGCTGGGGACAGTGGACAGAACAGGTAGCAACCTTCCTGCTGCCTGCTGGTATCCTGGGACCCCCATGATAGGCTGGGTAGCTCTCTGTCTTTCTCGGGGGG
>NW_007140899.1:0-1035 GCF_000164805.1 Carlito syrichta | reverse complement strand
TCCCAAAAAGGCTATCACTTCACTACCCCCATCCCCCAGCCCACCACCAACCGCTCTGGGGGCAGGCCCGGGAACTTCAGTCCCACGCAAGGCCAGATATTGCGCCCCTCCCCCCACTGCTGCCGTTCTACTCGTGTGTGGAAGTCTCCGGTCCCAGCCCCCTCCAGATCCCTCCCCGGCTGCATTGTCTCCAGCCCGGGCACCCGGCATCAAGCCGCCGGTCACACAGGGAGGCTCTGGGCACCCGCCCTTCAGAGACGCTGGTTCCATGTCTGGCTGAAGTCCTCTGTTGGGTCCCAGCGCCACTCTCGCTGTCTAGAGCCTGCCCTTTGGAACTTTGGAGCTCTGGAACTCTGGGTCCACCCTGGCTGAGGCACACAGCATGAGACCCCAAGCCAGAGGACCCAGACAAGCGGAGAAAAACAGATCTGCTTAAACTGCCTTGCCATTCTCCAGGCAGAGACTTCCATTGCCCTGCCCACCTAGCAACAAACTTTACCTCATTTCCTAAGGCCAGGTATTGCAGCGTGCGGGGAAGTTTTGGGTCCCTGCTCCCTCCAGCTCTCTCCCCAGCCCGGCACCCGGCACCGCAGGTCTCACAGGGAGGCTCTGAGCGCCCACCCCTCAGAGACACCGGTTCTATTACTGGCTGAATACTCTGTAGGGCCCCAGTGCCACTCTCGTCATTTACAGCCTGCCTTTTGGAACTTTGGAGCTCTGGAACTCCGGGTCCACCCTGGCTGAGGCACACTGCGTGAGACCCCAAGGCAGAGGACCCAGACAAGAGGAGAAAAACAGACCTGCTTAAACTGCCTTGCCATTCTCCAGGCAGAGACTTCCATTGCCCCGCCCACCTAGCAACAAACTACCTCAGCTCCTAAGGCAACAGTGTGAAACAGGAGACAAAGCCCCACCCCTATGCTGCAACGAAAAACAAAAGGGAGAGGCTGGAATCGGAGATCACAGAAGTGACTCTAGTCTGATCGCTTATTTTGACCTATGATTTTATCATTGAAACTGTGGTCTAGATTACGT
>NW_007140898.1:0-767 GCF_000164805.1 Carlito syrichta | reverse complement strand
CCACCCCTTAGAGACACCGGTTCTATTACTGGCTGAATACTCTGTAGGGCCCCAGTGCCACTCTCGTCATTTACAGCCTGACTTTTGGAACTTTGGAGCTCTGGAACTCCGGGTCCACCCTGGCTGAGGCACACAGCGTGAGACCCCAAGCCAGAGGACCCAGACAAGCGGAGAAAAACAGACCTGCTTAAACTGCCTTGCCATTCTCCAGGCAGAGACTTCCATTGCCCCGCCCACCTAGCAACAAACTACCTCAGCTCCTAAGGCAACAGTGTGAAACAGGAGACAAAGCCCCACCCCTATGCTGCAACGAAAAACAAAAGGGAGAGGCTGGAATCGGAGATCACAGAAGTGACTCTAGTCTGATCGCTTATTTTGACCTATGATTTTATCATTGAAACTGTTGGTCTAGATTACGTTTGGTGTTTACCTTCTGACTTATACTGTTTCTTGATTTTTTTGGCCTGTCTCCGTTTAGCTATCAGTATTCTTTAGGGAATCTTTCTTACCTGTCTTTTTTCACTTCTTCCCAGCCCTGTGTCTCTCTCTCACCTGATAGTTGGTATGTATATCTGTTTTCCCTCTTGCACTTCTCCCTTTCGCTTATTTTGACTTATGATTTTATCATTGTAACTGTTAGTTTAGATCACGTCTGTTGTTGACCTTCTGACCTACACTGTCTCTCGATTTTATTGACCTGTCTGTGTAGCTATCAGTACTCCTTACGCAATCTTTCTTACGTGTCTTTCTTCACTTCTTCCCGATCC
>NW_007140897.1:0-6376 GCF_000164805.1 Carlito syrichta | reverse complement strand
CTGGAAAGATACAGATGGGAATTTGAGGCCACCCTTCCCCCATGGCTTCTCCCATACATCTCAGGCAGCACCTGGAGTTGCCACAATGTTCTCGTGAACCTCTGTGCTCTTCTCATCTGCCATTTCTCTTGCTTCTTAGCTGTGTTCCCATCATCACTCTGCTCAGGCTGCCTCTTGAAGGGAATCCACCACCACATGCTCTGAGTGGATGATCACTAGCTGAACATCTACAAAATGGTAGGGAAAAGACTCCTCTCTTCCTTTGTGACCCTTCACAGGGTTGCCTGAGCCGCAAGATGTTCCACCTCTTTTAGCTTTGCACATACATGGCCTTTTCTTTGCAAGGAGGCATCTGGGTCCCTAGGATGGCTGGGCCAAGTAAGCTTAAGTAGAGCTGGCCTTGTGCTATGCAGAGTCATTTACAAATACTGCTCAGGTCCTGTGTCCAGGCTCATTTTCCCTGGGGATTTATGTCCTGATCTCACTGCAATCCCACTTCCACAGACCCTGTTAATGTCATCAAATATGCTTGCATATGTCCCAGTTTCCAATTGTGTTCTCAGGAAGCTTCTTAGCCCTTAATAATTCAGTCCATGCAAACAGACTCTGAGGAGTATGGGGTGCAAGGAGCCCAGCAGCTCCTCTGGGACATACAGTTATACCCAGCAAGAAATGTCCTCTCCTCTGTTCTTTGTGTGAAAAGCACCTTTAGGTGAGATTAGGGTTAGAATTTGCCATCGAGGTAGATGGTGAGGAAAGCAGCCTGCTGTCCCTACATAAAGAGTTTTTCTTTCTTACTTCGTCATTTATCTACCTGGAAGATAGCTTCATTGGGTAAATACTGAAGGGAGCAGGAAGCTTTGACATGTTTTCCAGAGATAGGTGAAGAAAGAGGCTAAGAGAGCACAGGATACAGAGAAGCCAGCAGATGGATGGTGCCAGGACCATCTGGCCCCTCTAGACGGGCTGTGGAGCTCACCAGAGAGTCTCCATCGAGGGCTCTTCCCCAGCTGTTATGTGGAAACCACTCAGTGAAGGGCCGTGACCCAGAATCAGGAGAATGGAAGAAAGATGTGTAAAGGTAGGGGAGGGGCAGAAAGTTCCCAGATAGTTTGGGGAATGAAATAAACTTGATAAATGAAGAAGGGTCTCTAGTCTGTCCTCAGAATAACAGCATTAACTGTGGGAAGATACAACAGACGCAGAGGATCCTTCTCCAGGAGAAGCAGTCTCGAGATCATTCATTCCTCAAACCACACTCTTGGACATAGACTTCCAAGCGCCTCTCTGCCAAGGGCCTGGCAGGAGCTGCACTTGACTGGTGTCAGTGCAAAGCAGGAAGGAAGATCAACCGGTGGTGCTCCTAGCACAAAGAGTGCAAACTTGGATCAGGAGCCGTAGTACAGCAGAGAGTGTGGAGGCTGGGAGGCCTTGCTGAGAAAGAACAGGCGGGATTCAGAGAGGGAGTAGACGACAAGCAAAGAGAAAAATGAAGAGCGATGACCACACGGTCCTAAGGCTAATTGTGCTGCTGGTCATAACTGGGAGGCTGGGAAGGGGATCTGGTTTGGAAGGAAAGATAACAAGCCCTGCCTGGGACAAGTTCCATTGCAGGGGTGGAAAGGTCAACCAAATAGAGATCTTTCACAGACAATAAGAAATATGAGATAGGAGGGGGGCAAAGGGTCAGGGTTTGAGAGGTAGGTTGTGGTGGATAATGTGAACAATGCTGGGCTACATTTTGGGTAATTCATTTGTCTGCTTCAGAAATATTCCTTGCGTGCCTACTGTGTGCCAAGCGTGGATTTGAGTCCTAGGGATACTGCCATGAATCAGACAGGGAAGGTATCTTGAAAGATTGGTGTGTTTGAAGAGAGTTAGTGCTGTCAAGTCATGAATGGGGCCAGAGGAAAGAGAAACCACTGAGTGGGAGGTCAGCCCGGGATACAGAAGGCCAGGAGAGGAAGGGGTAGCATGATGGTTCAGTGAGGGCCTGAGTTGATCAGCCTGTAACAGAAAATCCAAACAGCGGTGGCCTAAACACAGCTGGGGTTTTTAGGCTCTCCCAAGGCAATAGATGTAAAGGTGACAGCCTAGCACTGGTGCAGGGACTCCACCAAGTCAGTAGAGACCCAGGCATCTTGCCCTCCAGAGTTGCACTGGCAACTGCTCACATCATGTAAATGGTGAGTCAATTCTTGTCCCCCTAACCTCAACCACCAAACTTCGCATTTCTCTCTTCTCTGGTTTAAGGTTGTGATTTTCAAAGTGTACTCTATGGAGCCCTAAGGAACTGTGAAGATACCTCAGGGCCAGCCGCAAGGGCTAATGGGCCAGCCAAAGAGGCTAATCCTCAGGCACAGTTGGCTACATTTCAACCAGAGTGCTTATACATATTATCCATGATTATGTAGATTTTAACCATAGATTGCTCTTTCTCAGAAGATCCCCCCAGAAAGAAATGCGTGTTTTCTGGAGAAACAGTTTGCCTGAGTAGCTCTTTTCTAGAGTGAGCAGGGGCTTACTTGCTAAGACCACCCACTATTGCCCAAGGTGTGGTCTACCAAAACACTGACTGTTGTGTGTGTGTGTGTGTGTGTGTGTGTGTGTGTGTGTGTGTGTGTACATGCATGTGCATGTGTGTGCATGTGTGTGTGCACAGGCCGCACAAGTCCTCAATTTTTGTTCACTCACCTGTGAATCTCCCAATGCCATTCACCTTTCCTCCGCTCAGTGACCTGAGTCCTTCCCTCCCTAAGAAGCCTGATTCCTGCCACCCCAAAACATCCCTTATCCATTCCAAACACAGGGCCTTCTTTCAGATTCTTGCCCTAAAATACAATGCAATGTTGTATGTTCATCTAGGACATGCAGCTCTGGGGCATTTAAGGGGATGGGGTAGAGGAGGAGAAACAGAAAGGAAGAAGGGTAGCACAGGCTGCTAAGTCATGCTTATTTCATAGAGGAAGCCTGGCTGGTAGAATTATAATTGTGAGAACACGCTCCTTAGCAGAGCAAGAGTTGGGAAAGGACCTCACATTTGGTGAAAGAGGAAACCATGTACCTGACATTGTCTGAGGGGCCCTTCTATAATTGTTTAATCTTCACACCAACTCTGTAATGAAGGCAATTTTACCCTCATTTTATAAATGAAGAATCTTGCTCTGTTGTTATGTGAAGGTTACTGTGGAAGTCAAAAGAGAATGTGTAGAAGAAAAATGTACACACCAGGAGGGGCTGTCCACGTGTGTGGGGTTTTATTCTTGGCTAACTTTCCTGCTGACCTGTGCCAATTTAGTGCCTGAGGAAAGTCACTCATGCTCTTTCTGCCCCTTGCCCACTGGGGAGAATGGAGCATGGGGGTGGGAGGGTGGGATGAGAAGGCCCAGAAAGATGTCTGCATTCCAGAGAAGTAAGATACAAGAGCAGTTATAAAAGCTTGCAGAGAAACAGGACAGAAAAATAAACTGAATTTGAATTGCAGATGTACAATATAACTTCTGATTGGCTACTTAATCTCTCCAAGCCTTATATGCATAATCTGTATAATGAGACCAGTAATAGTATCTGCCTCATGGGGTTATTGGGAGGCACAAATAAGTGAATGCAAGTACAAAGCTTTGCAGTGTCTGCCACAGAGATGGCTCAACAGTTGTTAGCTTTAGTTATCATGGCTGGTCTACAAATGGGGAAACACTTTCTCTAAATCCCAGTCTGAGAGAGGGACACATCAGCAGACCGAGCAGCTCTGAGTTTAGACTGGTCTTTCCCTCCCACTCCTGTTCAGAGTCCACCTCCCTGGAGCCTTTTCTGTTGTTTATACATGTGTGTGGGAAGTGCCTTTGGGGAGGGTTTGTGGTGAGGCTTTATGGCCTGAGGAGGGATTGGAGTCGTGTTTCCCTGTCGGGTCTCATTTCCCAGTAAGGCAAGGCTATTCAACTCCCCGTTTTCCTCAGTGCCCCTTCCCACCATCCTCCCTGCCATCCTCCCTGCAACTCCCATTGTGAAGGGCCTGTTTCCACTCCTGGCTAGAAGAGCAGCAGTTGGGAGTCTCTTCCTAACCCAAATTTCTAGTTTTAGTCATTTATAGCTGCCTCAGGAGTCATCACAGGGATGAAATTTCCCTTATTTTGTCATAGTCCCAAGACAGGATTTTTAAAAAGTCTTTTTATCTTTAACTTTGAAAAAAAATCTATGGAACTATTTTAAGGGAAGGTGAGCATGAATGAGGAAATACGAAAGAGAGGTGAGGAGAGAGAGAGAGACAGAGATGAGGGGGGAGAGAAAGACAGAGAGAAGAGAAGTTTCTTTGTTGGTTGATATAACCAGATCCATAAGACCCTATGGATCTGAGAATGTCTTCTGTGGGGCTGGTGACTATTTCTAACGTGAAGTCTCCCAGTAACAGTGAGACTGCCTGGACAGAATATGGGATATGCAGGGCAGGTGGGACATGTTACCCAGGTCACAGGTCTTCCAGCAATCTGATCATGGTGCGTTCATGGAACTGAAATGTGGGTATTTTAGAAACCGTCTTAAATGACGGGTTTGAGTGGAAATCTCCTGCCACAGTGGCTTGAGAGGGCCTCGGGGCAATGTAACCCACTTACAGCAGCTGTTAATGTTCAGACCCAAAGTTTACCACATTAGCTCTGGATTTACAAGACCCAGGAAACTGGATCCTGGGCAAGGCAGGTAGGGCTGAGGGAAGAGAGGGGCCTAAACCCGAAGGGCCAGGCTTGGAGTCACTGATGACCTGACGACCTGGAGGAGAGAAACGCAAAACGGAAGGGGACACGAACTACTAGGTGCTCAGGTTTGTCTGGTCTTGCTTCTCTGGGAGCAGTTCGTTGATTTGACGTCACGGGGCCTGGTGATGGAGGTGCGTTGAACTGTGGAGCAGCTGAGAAGTGAAAAAGATCAGGATACTATACACAGGGCAGTGTGTTAAAGGGTAAAATCTAGAAGCACTAGTCTGAAAGGATTCATGTTTAATTGGGGAAAGCCAAAGGGTCCAGAAAAGAACACAAGGTAAGGAAATGTTGGCTGTGTCTAAGCCCCAGGAGCAGGTGCTCAGACAAACAGAGCTGCTGCCATCCAGAGCTCTTGGCTAGACCGACTGATGGCAAGGTGTCTGACTTCTTAAGGATATTTTGAAATATCTTTCTTTCCATGCAAGGAGGAGCCTCTGAGGGAGGAAGTGCTTGCTCTGACATCCTTAAGACGGGCTTTGAACTCTGCCTCTTCTTCACCATCTCATCCTAGAGAGCACCCCAGCCTCTTTGACTCTCAAGGCTACAGCCAGGCTGCCCCTTATAGTTGATTGCATATGCAGAGCTTGAACTTTGAGGGGAGAGCAGGTTAGAAGGTCTCCTGACTCAGTCCAAGGCATGAGCATCTGCTAGTGTTATTTTACTTTCTCCCCTTCTGGCCTGAATGAATATTCTGTATACTTAAGCAAACATCAAAAGGTAAAGCAACAAGAAAATTGAGTGTATTCTCAATGTCTTGTGTCTCATTGTCTGTGAGTTTGAATGACATCATGCCTAACTGCTGCTGACTGGCTCAGCCACTGATGTTCTCAGAAGGGAAGAACATTATGTCTTCTGTGCTTCATTGGAGAAGATCCCAAAGTAGGGTTGCCTGTACCCCCAAAGAGTCCAAATGTAGTGAAACACCTCTTTCAACTCACAAACACACAGGTCTTTTTTTCCTCATGTCTTCAGAATAGCTGAGTTGGGATAAGCCCCTAATGTCACTCAAGAACTGCACATAGAGCCACCACATCCTCTAAGCCTTGATCCTGCTGCACAGTCTGGTTCACCTTGACAGACTTTCTTGTTTATGGTGAATTAATCAGTGTCTCTGTCATTCCTTCCTGCAAGTGGGTTTCATAGGGAAATACAAAATAGCACCAGACATGTTTATGTACAGAATTCTATAGATTCAGGCTAATATTTTTTTTGAGAGGTTTTTCAGTTCTTTCATCATCACAGGTTCAGATGGATTCTTGAGAGAGATTTTTCAGGTCTAACTATCAGCTTGCTTTGGCTCAGCTGGGACATCTTGTTATGCCAATTAGCAGCAATGACTCGGCAGGGAGCCCCGACCAGTGCTTTCCTGCTGACCAAATTGCTGAGAACTAGCTCCAAGAAGCACCAACACACCCACCACCACCGTGAGGCCCAGGACCACATTCCCATTCCACAAGTGAAACAAATCACAATTCTGGGGCAAGATTCATTCCCAGATCCCTGCACTGAGTTATCCCATCACCTGAGATCACCACTATTCCTAGAAATAGTTACTCTTTTCTGCCTTATTCAAGGGGTGCTCCAGGAACCCAGAAAAGAGAGAGGCATTTGCTTTAATTGGT
>NW_007140896.1:0-4830 GCF_000164805.1 Carlito syrichta | reverse complement strand
CCAAGTAGCCGGAACTACAGGTGTGCGCTACCACGCCTGGCTAATATTTGATTTATTATAGAGATGAGGTCTCGCCTGCCCAGGCGGGTCTCGAACCCGCAGGCTCAGGCAATCCACTCACCTCAGCCTCCCAAAGGCATGGGATTACAGGCTGAGCCACCGAGCCCGGCTGAAGATACACTATTATTATCAGAAATAAACATGAGGGTAGCCAGTGAATGTGGGTGTTTACAAAGTAGTTAATCATTTGTCTTGATGATTGTGAATGAAAGTAAGCTAAAATCTAGATTACTAATTCTCCAACTTTCACATATAGCAGAATCACTTGGGCAGATTGTTGAAATCTAGGGAGGCCCCCAGAAATTCTGATTCGGTAGTTTTGGGGTAGAGTCTACATATCCATAATTTTAAGGAACTCTGATGAACACCAAACACTGGTCCATCTATTTTCTGAATTTTCCTAAATCTCACATTTTCCTACTATTTGAATTCCTAGTTCCTAAAAACCTGCACAATTTGTCTCTATTAACACCCTACATGTTTTCATATATATTGTATTTATCAGATGACTGGTTGCAGTGTTTCACCAAGTTGTCATCTACACTGACCCACTAACCCTTTCCTGTTGCCCCATCCCTCTTTGGAAGATCGTGGTGTGTTGGTGCCAGGAGACCTTCGGTACTTTAATATTGCCAAACTGGCCGGGCACAGTGGCTCAACCTGTAACCTCAGCACTTTGGGAGGCCGAGGTGAGAGGATTGCCTGAGCCCAGAGGTTCAAGACCAGCCTGGGCAACTTGGTGAAACCTCTCACTACAACAAATCACAAAAACTAGCCAGGTGTGGTAGTGTGCATCTGTAGTTCCAGCTACTTGGAAGGCTGAGGCAGAAGGATCACCTAAGCCCAGCAGGTCGAAGCTGCGGTGGCCATGAGTGTGTCACTACACTCCAGCCTAGGCGACAAAAGTGAGACTCCAACTAAAAAAAAAGTTTCTTTGTACCCTATGTCTTTCAAATAAAAAATATATATATTGCTGAACCTTTATTTCTTTGTGGGAACAACACTATCTTATGGCGATGTTGTGAGAATTATGCAGGTTAATGTGTGTGGGGGGGGTGCTTCTGTGATGTGCCATCCAAATGCTACTTTTAATGATTTTCTTTTGTGAAAAGCTCAGTTGCTTATTCATGTAAAGGAAGAATTGGAGTTGATAGTCTTCAAGGCTTCTACTGTTTTTGGATCTGCTCTAACTCCCTGACACTCTGAGTCAGTGCTGGCCCAGGATGGACTAAGTGAACATCAGCATTTGGCTTCCTGCCCCTTCCTGCCCAATCTTGACCAAACAGCACCCATACTTTCTGTGCTCAACTTTTTCAAATATGCTCAATGCTTTGGAAGCCCATCGTCTCCTTTTTCTTTTCTCCCTCCTTCATTCTTTGGACTTGCTTGATGTACCTTGAACAGAGGATTCCTTATATAATCTGAGTGCTCACTGCCTGTAGGTAAAATGAGGTCACGGGGAACTGTATGCTTGGCTCCTTGGACTGGAAAGATACAGATGGGAATTTGAGGCCACCCTTCCCCCATGGCTTCTCCCATACATCTCAGGCAGCACCTGGAGTTGCCACAATGTTCTCGTGAACCTCTGTGCTCTTCTCATCTGCCATTTCTCTTGCTTCTTAGCTGTGTTCCCATCATCACTCTGCTCAGGCTGCCTCTTGAAGGGAATCCACCACCACATGCTCTGAGTGGATGATCACTAGCTGAACATCTACAAAATGGTAGGGAAAAGACTCCTCTCTTCCTTTGTGACCCTTCACAGGGTTGCCTGAGCCGCAAGATGTTCCACCTCTTTTAGCTTTGCACATACATGGCCTTTTCTTTGCAAGGAGGCATCTGGGTCCCTAGGATGGCTGGGCCAAGTAAGCTTAAGTAGAGCTGGCCTTGTGCTATGCAGAGTCATTTACAAATACTGCTCAGGTCCTGTGTCCAGGCTCATTTTCCCTGGGGATTTATGTCCTGATCTCACTGCAATCCCACTTCCACAGACCCTGTTAATGTCATCAAATATGCTTGCATATGTCCCAGTTTCCAATTGTGTTCTCAGAAGCTTCTTAGCCCTTAATAATTCAGTCCATGCAAACAGACTCTGAGGAGTATGGGGTGCAAGGAGCCCAACAGCTCCTCTGGGACATACAGTTATACCCAGCAAGAAATGTCCTCTCCTCTGTTCTTTGTGTGAAAAGCACCTTTAGGTGAGATTAGGGTTAGAATTTGCCATCGAGGTAGATGGTGAGGAAAGCAGCCTGCTGTCCCTACATAAAGAGTTTTTCTTTCTTACATCGTCATTTATCTACCTGGAAGATAGCTTCATTGGGTAAATACTGAAGGGAGCAGGAAGCTTTGACATGTTTTCCAGAGATAGGTGAAGAAAGAGGCTAAGAGAGCACAGGATACAGAGAAGCCAGCAGATGGATGGTGCCAGGACCATCTGGCCCCTCTAGACGGGCTGTGGAGCTCACCAGAGAGTCTCCATCGAGGGCTCTTCCCCAGCTGTTATGTGGAAACCACTCAGTGAAGGGCCGTGACCCAGAATCAGGAGAATGGAAGAAAGATGTGTAAAGGTAGGGGAGGGGCAGAAAGTTCCCAGATAGTTTGGGGAATGAAATAAACTTGATAAATGAAGAAGGGTCTCTAGTCTGTCCTCAGAATAACAGCATTAACTGTGGGAAGATACAACAGACGCAGAGGATCCTTCTCCAGGAGAAGCAGTCTCGAGATCATTCATTCCTCAAACCACACTCTTGGACATAGACTTCCAAGCGCCTCTCTGCCAAGGGCCTGGCAGGAGCTGCACTTGACTGGTGTCAGTGCAAAGCAGGAAGGAAGATCAACCGGTGGTGCTCCTAGCACAAAGAGTGCAAACTTGGATCAGGAGCCGTAGTACAGCAGAGAGTGTGGAGGCTGGGAGGCCTTGCTGAGAAAGAACAGGCGGGATTCAGAGAGGGAGTAGACGACAAGCAAAGAGAAAAATGAAGAGCGATGACCACACGGTCCTAAGGCTAATTGTGCTGCTGGTCATAACTGGGAGGCTGGGAAGGGGATCTGGTTTGGAAGGAAAGATAACAAGCCCTGCCTGGGACAAGTTCCATTGCAGGGGTGGAAAGGTCAACCAAATAGAGATCTTTCACAGACAATAAGAAATATGAGATAGGAGGGGGGCAAAGGGTCAGGGTTTGAGAGGTAGGTTGTGGTGGATAATGTGAACAATGCTGGGCTACATTTTGGGTAATTCATTTGTCTGCTTCAGAAATATTCCTTGCGTGCCTACTGTGTGCCAAGCGTGGATTTGAGTCCTAGGGATACTGCCATGAATCAGACAGGGAAGGTATCTTGAAAGATTGGTGTGTTTGAAGAGAGTTAGTGCTGTCAAGTCATGAATGGGGCCAGAGGAAAGAGAAACCACTGAGTGGGAGGTCAGCCCGGGATACAGAAGGCCAGGAGAGGAAGGGGTAGCATGATGGTTCAGTGAGGGCCTGAGTTGATCAGCCTGTAACAGAAAATCCAAACAGCGGTGGCCTAAACACAGCTGGGGTTTTTAGGCTCTCCCAAGGCAATAGATGTAAAGGTGACAGCCTAGCACTGGTGCAGGGACTCCACCAAGTCAGTAGAGACCCAGGCATCTTGCCCTCCAGAGTTGCACTGGCAACTGCTCACATCATGTAATTGGTGAGTCAATTCTTGTCCCCCTAACCTCAACCACCAAACTTCGCATTTCTCTCTTCTCTGGTTTAAGGTTGTGATTTTCAAAGTGTACTCTATGGAGCCCTAAGGAACTGTGAAGATACCTCAGGGCCAGCCGCAAGGGCTAATGGGCCAGCCAAAGAGGCTAATCCTCAGGCACAGTTGGCTACATTTCAACCAGAGTGCTTATACATATTATCCATGATTATGTAGATTTTAACCATAGATTGCTCTTTCTCAGAAGATCCCCCCAGAAAGAAATGCGTGTTTTCTGGAGAAACAGTTTGCCTGAGTAGCTCTTTTCTAGAGTGAGCAGGGGCTTACTTGCAAAGACCACCCACTATTGCCCAAGGTGTGGTCTACCAAAACACTGACTGTTGTGTGTGTGTGTGTGTGTGTGTGTGTGTGTGTGTGTGTGTGTGTACATGCATGTGCATGTGTGTGCATGTGTGTGTGCACAGGCCGCACAAGTCCTCAATTTTTGTTCACTCACCTGTGAATCTCCCAATGCCATTCACCTTTCCTCCGCTCAGTGACCTGAGTCCTTCCCTCCCTAAGAAGCCTGATTCCTGCCACCCCAAAACATCCCTTATCCATTCCAAACACAGGGCCTTCTTTCAGATTCTTGCCCTAAAATGCAATGCAATGTTGTATGTTCATCTAGGACATGCAGCTCTGGGGCATTTAAGGGGATGGGGTAGAGGAGGAGAAACAGAAAGGAAGAAGGGTAGCACAGGCTGCTAAGTCATGCTTATTTCATAGAGGAAGCCTGGCTGGTAGAATTATAATTGTGAGAACACGCTCCTTAGCAGAGCAAGAGTTGGGAAAGGACCTCACATTTGGTGAAAGAGGAAACGATGTACCTGACATTGTCTGAGGGGCCCTTCTATAATTGTTTAATCTTCACACCAACTCTGTAATGAAGGCAATTTTACCCTCATTTTATAAATGAAGAATCTTGCTCTGTTGTTATGTGAAGGTTACTGTGGAAGTCAAAAGAGAATGTGTAGAAGAAAAATGTACACACCAGGAGGGGCTGTCCACGTGTGTGGGGTTTTATTCTTGGCTAACTTTCCTGCTGACCTG
>NW_007140895.1:0-671 GCF_000164805.1 Carlito syrichta | reverse complement strand
CCTGGCTTTTCTTGACAGAAGGTCGTAGTTGCCAAATCAGAGTGTCAGCCAGCCTGGGGCACATTTGTCCCCTCAAAGAGGAGAGCCAGCATGAACCCAGCCAGGAAGTCTCTGGAACTTCTGAACCACAGTGAGGGCAGGCATTGTGGGGGTTGGGGCTGGAAGGTGTTGAGCTTGGGGGACCCTCACATTTGGGGTGCAGGGGGATGGACTGAGGGCAGAAGGTTTGCAGAAGAATGGATTTCTTTCTTTCTTTCTTTCTTTCTTTCTTTCTTTCTTTCTTTCTTTCTTTCTTTCTTTCTTTCTTTCTTTCTTTCTTGTTTCTTTCTTTTTCTGTCTTTCTTTTCTTTCCCCACTGGGTTGCCCAGACTGCTCTTGAACTGCCCAACTCGGGTCATCCTCTCAAACTGCTCCCAAACTGCTGGTATCACAGGTTTTGCATTTGGTCGACATCCTCATCTTCTTGCCTGGTCTTGAAGTCTAGGGTAGAGGTGATTTTCATAGCGAGGACTGCTCTCACCCAGGGTTTTCTGGGTTTTGCTTGGGGTCGAAATGGTGGCTTGTTATGGTGTCCAGCCTGCTCTCTAGCTCCTGATCTCTGACCATTTTTCTGCCTTGACTTCCCCTAGTGCTGAGGAGACAGCCGTGAGTCCCTCAGCCATCCCTACCCC
>NW_007140894.1:0-837 GCF_000164805.1 Carlito syrichta | reverse complement strand
CATCAGAGGGTCGGCAAGCCTGGAGCACATTGTCCCCTCAAAGAGAGAGCCAGCATGAAACCCAGCCAGGAAGTCTCTGGAACTTCTGAACCACAGTGAGGGCAGGCATTGTGGGGGTTGGGGCTGGAAGGTGTTGAGCTTGGGGGACCCTCACATTTGGGGTGCAGGGGGATGGACTGAGGGCAGAAGGTTTGCAGAAGAATGGATTCTTTCTTTCTTTCTTCTTTCTTTCTTTCTTTCTTTCTTTCTTTCTTTCTTTCTTACTTTCTTTCTTTCTTTTCTTGTTTCTTTCAGTTTTTCTGTCTTTTCTTTCCCCACTGGGTTGCCCAGACTGCTCTTGAACTGCCCAACTCGGGTCATCCTCTCAAACTGCTCCCAAACTGCTGGTATCACAGGTTTTGCATTTGGTCGACATCCTCATCTTCTTGCCTGGTCTTGAAGTCTAGGGTAGAGGTGATTTTCATAGTGAGGACTGCTCTCACCCAAGGTTTTCTGGGTTTTGCTTGGGGTCGAAATGGTGGCTTGCTATGGTGTCCAGCCTGCTCTCTAGCTCCTGGTCTCTGACCATTTTTCTGCCTTGGCTTCCCCTAGTGCTGAGGAGACAGCCGTGAGTCCCTCAGCCATCCCCACCCCCCTGAATGTTTAAGAGTCATGCCCTCCTCTTTCTTGAGGCAGCCCCTGGGAGGAGTGAGCAGGTTCTCCCAGTGGAAAGGGGCAGGTAGAGATGTAGGTGCCCTGGTGGAGACACACCCCTGTGCCAGCCACTCCCCATTGGGTGGGCTCGGCGAGCAAAACCGGTCACAGTCTCCAGGGTCCATGGTCGTAAGAAGGGAGTGG
>NW_007140893.1:0-1025 GCF_000164805.1 Carlito syrichta | reverse complement strand
CCCTGAATGTTTAAGAGTCATGCCCTCCTGTTTCTTGAGGCAGCCCCTGGGAGGAGTGAGCAGGTTCTCCCAGTGGAAAGGGGCAGGCAGAGATGTAGATGCCCTGGTGGAGACACACCCCTGTGCCAGCCACTCCCCATGGGGTGGGCTCGGCGAGCAAAACCGGCCACACTCTCCAGGGTCCATGGTCGTAAGAAGGGAGTGGGCCTCATAGTGGTGCCCCGAGAGGAATTTAGACTCCTGGTGTGGGGGCTTACGTCAGTCATCCCGGTGCTCTGAGCGACTGAGGTGAGAAGTCCTGAGACCCAGCTTCGAGACTAGCCTGAGCACCTTGATGAGATTTTGTCTTTACAAGAAGCCAAACAAATAAGCTGAGCATGGTGGCACATGCCTGTCATTCCAGCCACTTGGGAGGCCAAGGCATAAGCATCACCAGGAAACAGCCAGTGGTGGCTTGGTGGCTGAGAGCTAGCTTCTGTACTCCGGCCTGGGTGACAGAATGGGACTTTGACTCAGAATAATAATACCAACCAACACCACCACCACTACTATATGCCAGTCCCATGGGCTCAGCCTGGCATCCTGGCCCTTGGAGGCCCAGGCAAGTGAATGGCCTGAGTCTGTGGGTTTGGGACACAGGGAGAGACCTCGTCTCAGTCATCAAAAATAAATCCAAAGATTATCCAGGTGTGGTAGCAGAGACCTGTGGTTACCACCACTTGAGGGGCTGAGGCAAGAGGATCCCCTGAGACTGGCAGTTGGAGTCCACAGTGGTTTTACACATGCCCCTGCACTCTGGCCTTGGAGACAGCATGGGATTTACACTCCAAATAATAATAATCACCATCACCATCCCCACAACCACACTTACCACTCAGTGTGAGGAGTCACCCTCATGGATGGGAAATGAAAATGCACTTTTCAGCCTGTGGTTTGCAGGAGATTTCAAAGAAGCCACTTGGGCATGTCCATCCCCGCCTATGGCCACACACCACAGAAGCATGCCTTACCATTCACACCCATAC
>NW_007140892.1:0-735 GCF_000164805.1 Carlito syrichta | reverse complement strand
TCCCAACTCCATACCCTAAGTGGATGCTCTTATTTTTTTCTTTTTTCCTTTTTTTCTTTGAGTTGGAGTCTCACTCCATCACCCAGACTGGAGGGTGGGGTCTTGCTCCCAGACTCCACAGCCTTGGCACGCTGTGCTCCATCAAGCCATTCCCTGGCCTTCTGCAGAACTGGAATGACAGGCGTGCACCAACACGCCCAGTTTATTTAGGATGAATGGTGGAGACGAGGTCTCACCAACGTGTCTGGGTGGGCCCTGGCCTGCAGGTTAGGTCAAGCCACTGGTCTCGACCTCACAAAGCACTGGAATGATGAAGCTGATCCCCCGAGCATGGCCTCGATCCCTCATCAAAAACTAAGCAGAAGGTATAGTGTGGCAACTCACGCCTGGAATCCAAGTGCTCTGGGAGGTCAATGCTGAAGGATGGTTGGAGCCCAGGATCCTGAGGCCTGTCTTGACCATGCAGGCAGTCCCCGTCACCTCACCCATCCCAACAGAGGGTCTGGGGATGAGGTGCCCATCATGCCGGCCACTCTGATGCCTGAGGAGGGAGGATCACCGAAAACTGCAATTTCAAGGCTGGAGGTGAATGCGATAGTGTCCCCGGGTGGCAGCCTGGGCAACAGAGTCAGACCCAGTCTCAAAAACATCAATTGTACACAGATTCTCAACTGTGCATGGTGTTCACAGGGTGACTGTATTTAGAGTCAGAAAAATTGGGATTGGGGGAAAGAA
>NW_007140891.1:0-699 GCF_000164805.1 Carlito syrichta | reverse complement strand
GGTGTTCACAGGGTGACTGTATTTAGAGCCAGAAAAATTGAGATTGGGGGAAAGAAATATCCCCAGTTGAGGGTGTCCCTGTCCTATCTTGGGAAAGATCCTTGTTGTCGAGTCAGAGGGTCAGCCTGCCTGGGGCACATTTCTCACCTCGAAGAGGAAAGCCAGCATGAACCCAGACTGAAAGCTTCGGGAACTCCTACACCAAAGTGGGGGCAGCCATTAGGGGGGGTTGGGGCCTGAAGGTGCTGAGCTTGGGGGACGTTTACAGAAAGTTTGCAGGAGAATGGATTTCTTTCTCTTTCTTTCTTTCTTTCTTTCTTTCTTTCTTTCTTTCTTTCTTTCTTTCTTTCTTTCTTTCTTACTTTTGTCCCCTCACTAGGTTGCACAGGCTGCTCTCAAGCTGCCAACTTGGGCCATCCTGATGGCCTTGGTCTCCCAAACTGCTGCGATCACAGGCTTTCCATTTGGTTGACATCCTGGTCTTCCTGCCTGTTCTTGAACTCTGGGTCGGAGGAGAACCTCCCACCGAGGCCTACCCTCACCTAAGATTTTCTAGGTTTTGCTTGTGGTCAAGGTAGGGTCTTGCTATGGTGTCCATCCTGGTCTCGAGCTCCCAGGCTCCAGCCATCTTCCCATCTCAGTATCTGCGAGTATTGAGGAGACAGGTTTGTGTCGCCCGGCCATCTACACCCCCTCGAA
>NW_007140890.1:0-705 GCF_000164805.1 Carlito syrichta | reverse complement strand
CAAGGCAAGAGGATGGCTTGAGCCTCCAGGTTCAAGACTAGCCCAGGCACCTTGGCAAAACCTCATCTCTACAAGAAGTCAAAAAAATGAGTGGAGCGTGTTGCCACATATCTGTCTTTCAGGCCACTCTGGAGACCACATCAGGAGGATCGCTGAAGCCCAGTTGGTGGAGGCCACATTGGCTGAGAGCAGGCCCCTGTGCTTCAGTCTGCCTGACAGAGAGTAGTAATACCAACCACCACGACCACCACAACCACAGGCCAGTCTCAGGGGTTCAGCCTGGCATACCGACTCTTCGGGTGCCTAGATAAGAGGACAGCCTGAGTGTGCAAGTCTGACACCAGCCCAGGAAATGGGGTGAGACCTCATCTCAGCCTTCAAAAATAAATCAAAAGACTAACCAGGCATGGTGGCACAGGTCTGTAGTTACATGCATTTGGGGGGCCGATGCTAGAGGGCCGCCTGAGCCCAGCAGGTGGAGTCTACAGTGGCCTTGAGTGTGTCCCTGCACTCTGTCCTGGGTGATAGAGAGCAATTCTGACACCAAATAATAGTAATTACCACTAGCACCACCACCACAACTCCTTCCACAGAGCGAGGTGTTAAACTTAGGGATGGGAGAGAAAATGCACTTTTCAGTCTGTCGTTGCCATAGGTATCACAGGTGGCCACCAGGCACGTACATCCATCACATATGGGCACTTG
>NW_007140889.1:0-878 GCF_000164805.1 Carlito syrichta | reverse complement strand
CAGCCTCCTGCCTCAGCTTCCAAGGTCACAGGGCCTACGGACGTGAGTCATGGTGCCCAGTCTGCACTCACGTGTTCTGTCATCAGGGGAAACAAAAAGGAACGCCCCAGGATGGAGGCCACTGCATCTCATGTAACCAGGACCATGGGTGCCATCACATGTGACTCCAGTGTTTGCGTTCCAGGGAGTGATGAGGTCTTGATACATGACCCAGGCTGCTCTTGAACTCCCAGCTTCCAGCGGTCCCCTACCATGGCCTCCCAAAGTCACAGCCTGATTGTCTGTCGATTCACTGTCTTTTGGGAACTAAGCACAAGACTGGCCCTCCTTCCCAAATGATCTCTATCTGCTCATGATGATCCCAACTCCATCTACAACTGGATTCTCTTCTTTTTTTTCCTTTTTCCCTTTTTTTCTTTGAGTCAGAGTCTCACTCTGTCACAGAGGCTAGAGGGCAGTGGCTCGATAAAAGCCACAGCAGCCTCAGCCCGCCGGGCTCTGTCGAGACCTTCCTGGTGTTCTGAGGAGCCATAATGACAGGTGCATGCCACCACATCGACCTCATTTGAGATTGAGGGTTGAGAAGAGGTCTTGCCGAGTTTCCTGGGTGGGTTTGGCCCATGGGCTCGGGTAGACTGCTGGTCTCAACCTCCCAAAGCACTGGGATGATGAGGCTGAGCCCCCTAGCCTGGCCATGATCCTTTGTCAAAAATGAACCAGAAGGCCTGGTGCTGTGGCCCACCACTGGAATACCAGTGATCTGGGTGACTGAGCAGATGATGACTGGAGCCAAGGAGCCTAAGCTAGCCTGAGCCATGCAAGAGACCCCATCCTCCACATCCATCCAAACAGGGGTTCTGGGGTCATGGTGCCCATCG
>NW_007140888.1:0-615 GCF_000164805.1 Carlito syrichta | reverse complement strand
TTCTTTCTGCTTTTTTCTCTCTTGCTTTCTTGCTTTCTTGCTTTCTTGCTTTCTTTTCTTTCCTCACTAGGTTGCCCAAGATGTTCTGAAAAAACCCAACTTGGGCCATCCTCTCAGCCTTGGCCTCCAAAATTGCTGCTATCACAGGCTTTCCATTTGGTCGACATCCATGTCTTTTTGCCTTGTCTTGAACTCTGGGCCGGAGGTGATCCTCACGTCGAGGCCTGCCCTCACCCAAGGTTTTCAGGTTTTGCTTGGGGTCAAGGTGGGGACTTGCTACAGTGTTTAGCCTGTTGCCGAGCCCCTGGGCTCCCGCCATCATCCCGTCTCAGATTTCCTGCGTGCTGAGGAGACAGGCGTGAGTCATCTGGTCATATCCATCCCCCTGAAGGTTTGAGAATCATGCCCTCCCTTTCCCCGAGGTAGGCCCTGGTAGGAGTGATCGGGTTCACCCAGAGGAACGAGGTGGGTGGAGGTGTGGGCACCCCTTTGGAGACACGCCACAGGGGAAGGCTCGGCAGGTGACTCCAACCCCACTTTCTGGGGTCCCAGGACATAGGAAGGGAATGGGCCTTGTGGTGGTGCCCTGAGAGGTGTTTAGAGGCCAGGTGTGGG
>NW_007140887.1:0-619 GCF_000164805.1 Carlito syrichta | reverse complement strand
TCTTGCTTTCTTGCTATCTGCTTTCTTGCTTTCTTGCTTTCTTTTCTTTCCTCACTAGGTTGCCCAAGATGTTCTGAAAAAACCCAACTCGGGCCATCCTCTCAGCCTTGGCCTCCAAAATTGCTGCTATCACAGGCTTTCCATTTGGTCGACATCCATGTCTTTTTGCCTTGTCATGAACTCTGGGCCGGAGGTGATCCTCACATCGAGGCCTGCCCTCACCCAGGGTTTTCGGGTTTTGCTTGGGGTCAAGGTGGGGACTTGCTACAGTGTTTAGCCTGTTGCCGAGCCCCTGGGCTCCCGTCATCATCCCGTCTCAGACTTCCTGCATGCTGAGGAGACAGGCATGAGTCATCTGGTCATATCCATCCCCCTGAAGGCTTGAGAATCATGCCCTCCCTTTCCCCGAGGTAGGCCCTGGTAGGAGTGATCGTGTTCACCCAGAGGAACGAGGTGGGTGGAGGTGTGGGCACCCGTTTGGAGACACGCCACAGGGGAAGGCTCAGCAGGTGACTCCAACCCCACTTTCTGGGGTCCCAGGACATAGGAAGGGAATGGGCCTTGTGGTGGTGCCCTAAGAGGTGTTTAGAGGCCAGGTGTGGGGGCTCAGGCCAGTCAT
>NW_007140886.1:0-666 GCF_000164805.1 Carlito syrichta | reverse complement strand
GGCTCCTGGCCCTTCTGAGGCCCAGACGAGTGGACGGCCTGAGACTGTGGGTTTGATACCAGTCCGGGACATGGGGGGATACCTCATCTCGGCCATCAAAAATAAATCCAAAGATTACCCATACGTGGTAGTGGAGACCTGTGATTCTAGCCACTTGAGGGGCCAAGGCGAGAGGATCACCTGAGCCCAGCAGGTGGAGCCTGTGGTGGCCTTCAGCGTGCCACTGCCCTCTGACCTGGATGACAATACAGGATTAAGACTCCAAATAATAATAATCACCATCACCAACACCCCAACCACTCCTGCCACCCAGCGTGAGATGTCACCCTCAGGGATGAGAGAGGAAAAGGCACTTTCCGGCCTGTCATTTGTGGGTGGGTTCAAAGGGGGCCACCAGTCACTTCCATCTAGCACCTTTGGCCAAGCGCCCCAGAACAGATGTCTCCACCCTCCACACATATGCCCCACAGCAAAGATGTGTGTGAGCTCGTGGAACAGATGGACCTGAGCTAGGGCGGTCGTCAGGCACAGAGTGAACAAGGCAGTCCAGCATTGCCGTGGCCATCCCAGGTTCCAGTTGCCCTATTAGCCACTTCAGTGTGGGGGGATCAGTGTGGCCCTTCCACCCTGATCACTCCAACATCCTCTGCCAATGCGGACCTTTCC
>NW_007140885.1:0-839 GCF_000164805.1 Carlito syrichta | reverse complement strand
GGGGCCACCAGTCACTTCCATCTAGCACCTTTGGCCAAGCGCCCCAAAACAGATGTCTCCACCCTCCACACATATGCCCCACAGCAAAGATGTGTGTGAGCTCGTGGAACAGATGGACCTGAGCTAGGGCGGTCGTCAGGCACAGAGTGAACAAGGCAGTCCAGCATTGCCGTGGCCATCCCAGGTTCCAGTTGCCCTATTAGCCACTTCAGTGTGGGGGGATCAGTGTGGCCCTTCCACCCTGATCACTCCAACATCCTCTGCCGATGCGGACCTTTCCTTGGGTAGCTGTGGACGCCTGTCCTGACACATGTGGAGGGGTCTTTTTTGTAGCCAGAGTCTCTGTTGGCTGGGCTGGAGTGCAGCGACATGATCATGGCTCCCGGGGATTTGACCTGTGTGGCTCAGGTGGTCCTCCCTCCTCAGCACCCAAGCAGCTGGGACTCCAGGGGCCTCCACGCCTGACTCAATTTGGGGGACTTCTCACCGAGAGGAGGTCTGGCCACATCACCCAGGCTGGTCTCCAACTCCTTGTCTCAGGCAGCCTCCCACCTTGGCCTCCAAGGGTGCTGGACTGATGGCTGTGAGCTACGGTGCTCAACCTGGACTTGCATGTCCTGTCAGAGAAGGCAACGCAAGGGAAGGCCTCAGCATCCCATGAAGCTTGGACCGTGGATGCCACCACCCGTGACTCCATTGTTTGCATTCCAGGACGCGATGGGGTCTCGCTACGTGTCCCATGCTGGTCTGGAACTCCAGGATCAGCAGTGCCCTGCCTCAGCCTCCCAAGGTCACATCCTGATTGGCTGCCTACCAAGGGTCTTTCGGAAACTCTAGAC
>NW_007140884.1:0-691 GCF_000164805.1 Carlito syrichta | reverse complement strand
CCAGAGGTGATCCTCCTGCCAAAGCATGCTCTCAACATAGGTTTTCTGGGTTTTGTTTGGGGTCGAGGTGGGGGCTTGCTATGGTGTCCAGCCTGGACTCAAGCTGCTGTCTTGGACCTTCTTCATGTCTCGGCCTCCCTGAGTTCCGAGCAGACAGGCGTGAGTCACCTGACTGTCCCCGCACCCAGGAATGTTTGAGAGTCACGCCCTCCCTTTCCCCAAGGTGGCCCCTGGGAGGAGTGAGCAGGTCCACCCTGGAGAACATTGTGGAGGGAGGGGTGGGTGCCCTGCCTGAGACACACCCCTGCACCAGGCACTCACCACAGGGAGGGCTCGGCAGGCACCTCTGGCTGTCCTCTGCATCGTTCTGGGTCATTAGAAGGTAGCGGGCCTCACTGTGGGGCACCAAGAGTCATGTGGAGGTGGGGGTCTCGTGTCTGTCATTCCAGTGCTCTGGGAGGCCAATTCAAGAGGATGGCCTGAGACCCGGGTTCGAGACCAGTCCAGGCACCTTGGTGAGAACTTGTCTCCAAAAGAACCCCCAAAAATAAAATGAGTGTGGTGGAGCATGTTTGTCAGTCCAGCTACACAGGAGGCCATGGTGGGAGGATGGCTGGAGCCCAGATGGTGGAGGCCATGGTGGGGAAAGCGGGTCCTTCACTCCGGCCTGGGTGACACAGGGGGACTCCTA
>NW_007140883.1:0-690 GCF_000164805.1 Carlito syrichta | reverse complement strand
CTTTCTCTCCTGATCACTTCATCTTCCCCCACTCACTCATTCTTTCCCTGGGGAGCTGTGAATGCCCCTCTTAACTCACGTGGGAGTCATCTGTTTGGTGCCCAGTCTCCATTGGACAGACTGGGGTGCTGCGACACAACATGTCTCCTTGGACCTCAATCTGTGGGTACAGGAGATCCTCCCACCTCAGTGCCTGAGCAATCGGGACTCCAGGGGCTGCCATGCTTAATTTGATTTTGGGGACCTCTCGCCGAGATGAGGTCTGGCCACGTCACCTGGGCTGGTCTCCGACCTCTGGGCTCAGGCAGCCTCCTGCCTCAGCATTCCATGTCACTGGGCTGATGGTCATGTGCCATGGTGCCCAGCCTGGACACCCACATTCTGTCTGAAGGGGCGATGCAAAGGAACGCCCCTGGACAGAGGCCACTGCATCCCATGTAGCCAGGACTATGGGCAACTGCCACATGTGACTCCAGTGTTTACATTATGTGTATTGATGAAGTATCACCACATGGCCCAGGTTAGCCTTGAAATCCCGGGCCCCTCCTGGGCCTCCCAAAGTTACAGCCCAATTGACAGCCGATCCACTGTCTTTTGGGAACTCTGGGCTCTTTTTTTCCTTTTTCCTTTTTTTCTTTGCATCGGTGTCTCACTTCATATACCAGTCTGCATGGGGGAGGCTTGCTCCCA
>NW_007140882.1:0-597 GCF_000164805.1 Carlito syrichta | reverse complement strand
TCAGATATCAGCTCCTTCCTAGTTTCTTCTTGTGTCTCCTCAATTCTTTTTAGTCTCTCCATTATTGTTTTGATATCTGCATTTGCATTTTGAGACCCTTCATTCTGGGGACTTTGCATTGTTTGTATTCCAAAGTCAATTTTCTCAGTGTCTGCTCTCCCAGGCGTCTGGGAGAGACCCATACTCTTCTTTTGGTTTTTCTTCATTTCTGTAGATTTTTCTCCCTTTACCCCTTTCCCTCCCCCTCTTCAATTCTGTTTTTGAGGGAAGGTGGGGTTGCTTTTATTTCTCTTCTGCAATGACCTGTTCTTCCTTATGAGGGTCTTCTGGTTTTGTTCACTTTTCCCTCTGTTTTACAGTCTGTCTATTCAGCAGTTTGCAGTCTTGGTCCCCGCTCGCGGTGAACGTTTCGAGGCGGCGGAGCTCCACGGTGGCTTGAGATCGAGGGTGGGGGGCGCGACGGGACGGCCCGGCGGGGCCCGCGCGAGGAGAGGGCTCCGGGCCGGAAAGGGGCGCGCGCGGCGCCGGGCTGCAGACGTCCTGCCGGCGCGAGCTGGAAGCTGCGGCGCGTCGGCCCGGAGGCGCCACGGCCGGGGA
>NW_007140881.1:0-746 GCF_000164805.1 Carlito syrichta | reverse complement strand
AGGGTGGGGGGCGCGGCGGGACGGCCCGGCGGGGCCCGCGCGAGGAGAGGGCTCCGGGCCGGAAAGGGGCGCGCGCGGCGCCGGGCTGCAGGCGTCCTGCCGGCGCGGGCTGGAGGCTGCGGCGCGTCGGCCCGGAGGCGCCACGGCCGGGGAGCGAGCGGTCGCGGCGCTGCCCGGCGCGGCGGGAGAGGAGCTGGCTCTGAATTAACTTATTAGCTAGCGAGATTCCTAGGTGGTTCAAGCAGCTGACTTAACTCGTTAGATAACTAGCAAGTTAGCTGACTCATCCAACTGGCTTAACTTGTAAGCTAACTAGCTAGCTGGACTACTCAACCAGCTGACTCAACCCGTTTGCTAACTAGCTAGCTAGCTGACTCAATCAGCTGACTTAACCTGGTAGTTAACTAGCTAACTACCTGACTCAACCTGCTAACATAATCCGTTAGCTAACTAGCTAGCCGGCTGTCTTAGCCAGCTGACTTAATTAGAAAGCTGACTTATCTAGATGAGTTATGTAGGTGACTTAACTACATAGGTAGCTGACTTATCTGGAAGACTTAATAGCTAGTTGACTTAGCTACCTGAGTTAAATAGTTAGCTAACAATTTAACTAGCTGAATAATAGCTGGCTTAACTAATTGCTAGCTAGTTAGCACATAAGTACCTGACTTAAGTATTAGCTATCTAGTGAGCTAGCTGACTTAGCTAGCTAGCTGGTTAGCTAGCTGACTTAGCTACCTGACTTA
>NW_007140880.1:0-726 GCF_000164805.1 Carlito syrichta | reverse complement strand
CCAGGTCGCACAGGGAGGCTCTGAGCGCCCGCCCCTCAGAGACACCGTTTCCATTACTGGCTGAATACTCTGTAGGGACCCAGTGCCACTCTCGTCATTTACAGCCTGCCTTTTGGAACTTTGGAGCTCTGGAACTCCGGGTCCACCCTGGCTGAGGCACACAGCGTGAGACCCCAACCCAGAGGACCCAGACAAGCGGAGAAAAACAGACCTGCTTAAACTGCCTTGCCATTCTCCAGGCAGACTTCCATTGCCCCGCCCACCTAGCAACAAACTTTACTTCAGCTTTTAAGGCAACAGTATGAAACAGGAGACAAAGCCCCACCCCTATGCTGCAACGAAAAACAAAAGGGAGAGGCTGGAATCGGAGATCACAGAAGTGACTCTAGTTTGATCGCTTATTTTGACCTATGATTTTATCATTGAAACTGTTGGTCTAGATTACGTTTGGTGTTTACCTTCTGACTTATACTGTTTCTTGATTTTTTTGGCCTGTCTCTGTTTAGCTGTCAGTATTCTTTAGGGAATCTTTCTTACCTGTCTTTTTTCACTTCTTCCCAGCCCTGTGTCTCTCTCTCACCTGATAGTTGGTATGTATATCTGTTTTCCCTCTTGCACTTCTCCCTTTCGCTTATTTTGACTTATGATTTTATCATTGTAACTGTTAGTTTAGATCACGTCTGTTGTTGACCTTCTGACCTACACTGTCTCTCGATTTTATTGACC
>NW_007140879.1:0-1214 GCF_000164805.1 Carlito syrichta | reverse complement strand
AGGCTCTGAGCGCCCGCCCCTCACGAGACACCGGTTCCATTACTGGCTGAATACTCTGTAGGGACCCAGTGCCACTCTCGTCATTTACAGCCTGCCTTTTGGAACTTTGGAGCTCTGGAACTCCGGGTCCACCCTGGCTGAGGCACACAGCGTGAGACCCCAACCCAGAGGACCCAGACAAGCGGAGAAAAACAGACCTGCTTAAACTGCCTTGCCATTCTCCAGGCAGACTTCCATTGCCCCGCCCACCTAGCAACAAACTTTACCTCAGCTTTTAAGGCAACAGTGTGAAACAGGAGACAAAGCCCCACCCCTATGCTGCAACGAAAAACAAAAGGGAGAGGCTGGAATCGGAGATCACAGAAGTGACTCTAGTTTGATCGCTTATTTTGACCTATGATTTTATCATTGAAACTGTTGGTCTAGATTACGTTTGGTGTTTACCTTCTGACTTATACTGTTTCTTGATTTTTTTGGCCTGTCTCTGTTTAGCTGTCAGTATTCTTTAGGGAATCTTTCTTACCTGTCTTTTTTCACTTCTTCCCAGCCCTGTGTCTCTCTCTCACCTGATAGTTGGTATGTATATCTGTTTTCCCTCTTGCACTTCTCCCTTTCGCTTATTTTGACTTATGATTTTATCATTGTAACTGTTAGTTTAGATCACGTCTGTTGTTGACCTTCTGACCTACACTGTCTCTCGATTTTATTGACCTGTGTCTGTGTAGCTATCAGTACTCCTTAGGCAATCTTTCTTACGTGTCTTTCTTCTCTTCTTCCCGATCCTGTGACTGTTTTTCACCTGATAGCTGGTATGTATATCTGTTATCCCTCTCGCACTTCTCCTTTTAATATGTTGAAATACATGGTATAATTCTGCCTTCCAAATTGACAACTACAGTTTTTCTCACATAAATTCTGAATGTTTTATTCTGCCTAAATTGAAATTTGTTCAGATTCCAGATCTATATCATTCTTAGAAAACTGAACCTTGAGATTCAGTGTACCTAAATGCTATTCAGAAGGCAGAATGCATAATATATCTTAAATATTTTAGAAAATAAAACAGTATTGCAATTTAATACAGCATTATCCATTCTGAAAATTTGTGTACATTTTCTTGGTGCACTCTGTATTTTCTGCTTGTTAATTGTAATTAAATGTTACAGATGTGCAATCCTTAGAGAAAAGTTTCCCTTATATATTTGAAGCAGAAT
>NW_007140878.1:0-912 GCF_000164805.1 Carlito syrichta | reverse complement strand
TAAGTCAAAATAAAGCGAAAGGGAGAAGTGCAAGAGGGAAAACAAATATACATACCAACTATCAGGTGAGAGAGAGACACAGGGCTGGGAAGAAGTGAAAAAGGACAGGTAAGAAAGATTCCCTAAAGAATACTGATAGCTAAACAGAGACAGGCCAAAAAAAATCAAGAAACAGTATAAGTCAGAAGGTAAACACCAAACGTATCTAGACCAACAGTTTCAATGATAAAATCATAGGTCAAAATAAGCGATCAAACTAGAGTCACTTCTGTGATCTACGATTCCAGTCTCTCCCTTTTGTTTTTCGTTGCAGCATAGGGGTAGGGCTTTGTCTCCTGTTTCACACTGTTGCCTTAAAAGCTGAGGTAAAGTTTGTTGCTAGGTGGGCGGGGCAATGGAAGTCTGCCTGGAGAATGGCAAGGCAGTTTAAGCAGGTCTGTTTTTCTCTGCTTGTCTGGGTCCTCTGGGTTGGGGTCTCACGCTGTGTGCCTCAGCCAGGGTGGACCCGGAGTTCCAGAGCTCCAAAGTTCCAAAAGGCAGGCTGTAAATGACGAGAGTGGCACTGGGTCCCTACAGAGTATTCAGCCAGTAATGGAACCGGTGTCTCTGAGGGGCGGGTGCTCAGAGCCTCCCTGTGCGACCTGCGGTGCCGGGTGCCGGGCCAGGGAGAGAGCTGGAGGGAGCAGGGACCCAAAACTTCCCCGCACGCTGCAATACCTGGCCTTAGGAAATGAGGTAAAGTTTGTTGCTGGGTGGGCAGGGCAATGGAAGTCTCTGCCTGGAGAATGGCAAGGCAGTTTAAGCAGATCTGTTTTTCTCCGCTTGTCTGGGTCCTCTGATTTGGGGTCTCACGGTGAGTGCCTCAGCCAGGGTGGACCCGGAGTTCCAGAGCTCCAAAGTTCCAAAGGGCAG
>NW_007140877.1:0-823 GCF_000164805.1 Carlito syrichta | reverse complement strand
CTGATAGCTAACAGAGACAGGCCAAAAAATCAAGAAACAGTATAAGTCAGAAGGTAAACACCAAACGTAATCTAGACCACAGTTTCAATGATAAAATCATAGGTCAAAATAAGCGATCAAACTAGAGTCACTTCTGTGATCTCCGATTCCAGCCTCTCCCTTTTGTTTTTCGTTGCAGCATAGGGGTGGGGCTTTGTCTCCTGTTTCACACTGTTGCCTTAAAAGCTGAGGTAAAGTTTGTTGCTAGGTGGGCGGGGCAATGGAAGTCTGCCTGGAGAATGGCAAGGCAGTTTAAGCAGGTCTGTTTTTCTCCGCTTGTCTGGGTCCTCTGGGTTGGGGTCTCACGCTGTGTGCCTCAGCCAGGGTGGACCCGGAGTTCCAGAGCTCCAAAGTTCCAAAAGGCAGGCTGTAAATGACGAGAGTGGCACTGGGTCCCTACAGAGTATTCAGCCAGTAATGGAACCGGTGTCTCTGAGGGGCGGGCGCTCAGAGCCTCCCTGTGCGACCTGCGGTGCCGGGTGCCGGGCCGGGGAGAGAGCTGGAGGGAGCAGGGACCCAAAACTTCCCCGCACGCTGCAATACCTGGCCTTAGGAAATGAGGTAAAGTTTGTTGCTAGGTGGGCAGGGCAATGGAAGTCTCTTCCTGGAGAATGGCAAGGCAGTTTAAGCAGATCTGTTTTTCTCCGCTTGTCTGGGTCCTCTGATTTGGGGTCTCACGCTGAGTGCCTCAGCCAGGGTGGACCCGGAGTTCCAGAGCTCCAAAGTTCCAAAGGGCAGGCTCTAGACAGCGAGAGTGGCGCTGGGACCCAACAGAGGACTTCAG
>NW_007140876.1:0-768 GCF_000164805.1 Carlito syrichta | reverse complement strand
AGCTCCAAAGTTCCAAAGGGCAGGCTCTAGACAGCGAGAGTGGCGCTGGGACCCAACAGAGGACTTCAGCCAGAAATGGAACCAGCGTCTCTGAGGGGCGGGTGCCCAGAGCCTCCCTGTGTGACCGGCGGCTTGATGCCGGGTGCCCGGGCTGGAGACAATGCAGCCGGGGAGGGATCAGTAGTATGTTTTTTACAACTCTAATCACAATTGCAAAAAAACGTTACCAACCAAGTTGCCCTTAAACAGGAATGGATAAAATAATTGTGGTATATAAACAGTGGAATATTAAGCTGCCATAGAAAAGGACAGGTAGAATGATTTTGCAGAACGTTTGATGGATATGATGTAGGTCATTTTCAGTGATTTATCACATAAACAAGAAAAGAGTTCCATGTGTTCACACTCATGAGCTGAACTTGATCACTTTTAGTGCTGTAAGGAAATGATTGGCAGTAGTGGAAAACTGTTTAGGGGGATGATTGAGATTGGCAGTGGAGGGGTACTGATAAGGAAGGGAGGGGCATACCTCATCAACCAGGGACCCTGCACAATCAATGTTTGTCTAACTCTGAATTGTACCCCACATTTTTAAAAAAATTAAAATATATAATCAAATAAATAAATAAATGAAAGCTGTAAAACATGCAACTGATTTGATGGTCTATTCTATTTTTTATTTTATTTTATACATTAAAAATGGTTACAATTCAGGGTTGGGCCTAGAAATGTTCATTATGCTGGGATTGATTTTTAAAGAATTGTATG
>NW_007140875.1:0-841 GCF_000164805.1 Carlito syrichta | reverse complement strand
TTTATTTAGGGTCTCAATTTCTTCTTGTTCCAACCTAGGTAGGTTGTGTGCTGTCAGAAAGTCTTCCATTTCCTTCTGGTTTTCAAGTTTGTTTCCATACAAGTGTACGTAGTAGTCTCTAATGATCTTTTGTATTTCTTCAGGGTCAGATGTGACTTCATCTTTTGTGTTTCTGATTATGCTTATTTGGTTTTTTTCTCGTTTTTTCTTGGTCAGTCTAGCTAGGGGACCATCAATCTTGTTTACCCTTTCGAAGAACCAGCTTTTTATTTCATTGATTTTTTGTATTATCTTTTTGTCTTCTATGTCCTGGATTTGGGCTTTTATTTTGGTGATCTGGATTCTTCTGCTGAAATTAGGGTTTTTGTGGTCTTGCTTTTCCAGCTTCTTTAGGTGCCTTGTTAGGTTGTCAATTTCTGTCCCTTCCATTTTCCTCATGTGTGTTTGTAGGGATATAAATTCCCCTCTTATTACAGCTTTTAAGGCATCCCAGAGATTTTGGTAAGATGTTTCTTTATTTTCATTTGTTTCCAGGTATCTTTTGATCTCTATTTTGATGTCATCATTGACCCAGGAGTTATTTAGCATCATGCTGTTTAGTGTCCATGTCTTTGTGGGTTTTGGGGGGACTTTGTTGGTGTCAATGTTTATTTTTATTCCACTGTGGTCCGAAAAGGTGCATGGCAGAATTTCAGTCCTTTTAAATTTACTTATACTTGATTTGTGTCCAATTATGTGGTCGATCTTAGAATATGTTCCATGTGGTGATGAGTAGAATGTGTATTCTGTGATCTTTGGATGGAGTGTTCTATAGGTATCAATTAAGTCCATTTGGTCCAGA
>NW_007140874.1:0-867 GCF_000164805.1 Carlito syrichta | reverse complement strand
TCAATTTCTTCTTGTTCCAACCTAGGTAGGTGTGTGATGTCAGAAAGTCTTCCATTTCCTTCTGGTTTTCAAGTTTGTTTCCATACAAGTGTACGTAGTAGTCTCTAATGATCTTTTGTATTTCTTCAGGGTCAGATGTGACTTCATCTTTTGTGTTTCTGATTATGCTTATTTGGTTTTTTTCTCGTTTTTTCTTGGTCAGTCTAGCTAGGGGACCATCGATCTTGTTTACCCTTTCGAAGAACCAGCTTTTTGTTTCATTGATTTTTTGTATTATCTTTTTGTCTTCTATGTCCTGGATTTGGGCTTTTATTTTGGTGATCTGGGTTCTTCTGCTGAAATTAGGGTTTTTGTGTTCTTGCTTTTCCAGCTTCATTAGGTGGCTTGTTAGGTTGTCAATTTCTGTTCCTTCCATTTTCCTCATGTGTGTTTGTAGGGATATAAATTCCCCTCTTATTACACCTTTTAAGGCATCCCAGAGATTTTGGTAAGATGTTTCTTTATTTTCATTTGTTTCCAGGTATCTTTTGATCTCTATTTTGATGTCATCATTGACCCAGGAGTTATTTAGCATCATGATGTTTAGTGTCCATGTCTTTGTGGGTTTTGGGGGGACTTTGTTGGTGTCAATGTTTATTTTTATTCCACTGTGGTCCGAGAAGGTGCATGGTAGAATTTCAGTCCTTTTAAATTTGCTTATACTTGATTTGTGTCCAATTATGTGGTCGATCTTAGAATATGTTCCATGTGGTGATGAGTAGAATGTGTATTCTGTGGTCTTTGGATGGAGTGTTCTATAGGTATCAATTAAGTCCATTTGGTCCAGAGTCTCACTGAAGTTCCGGATCTCCTTGCTGATTTTTGTCG
>NW_007140873.1:0-1183 GCF_000164805.1 Carlito syrichta | reverse complement strand
AGGCATCCCAGAGATTTTGGTAAGATGTTTCTTTATTTTCATTTGTTTCCAGGTATCTTTTGATCTCTATTTTGATGTCATCATTGACACAGGAGTTATTTAGCATCATGCTGTTAGTGTCCATGTCTTTGTGGGTTTTGGGGGGACTTTGTTGGTGTCAATGTTTATTTTTATTCCACTGTGGTCCGAAAAGGTGCATGGCAGAATTTCAGTCCTTTTAAATTTGCTTATACTTGATTTGTGTCCAATTATGTGGTCGATCTTAGAATTTGTTCCATGTGGTGATGAGTAGAATGTGTATTCTGTGGTCTTTGGATGGAGTGTTCTATAGGTATCAATTAAGTCCATTTGGTCCAGAGTCTCATTGAGGTTCCGGATCTCCTTGCTGACTTTTGTCCTGATGATCTGTCTAAGGTTGTGAGTGGTGTATTAAAGTCCCCAGTTATTATGGTGTTAGAGTCAATGTCTTTCTTTAGTTTTCCTAGAAGTTGCTTTATGAATGTTGGTGCGCCTATGTTGGGTGCATATATGTTTAGGATAGATATTTCTTGTTGATGGAGTGAACCTTTTATCATTATGTAGTGGCCCTCTGTATCTTTTTTAATTTTTGATAGCTTAAATGGTATTTTGTCTGAAATTAGGATCGCGACTCCTCCTTTCTTTTGTGTTCCATTTGCCTGAAAATTTGTTTCCCATCCTCTTACTTTGAGTCTGTGTATGTCCTTTCTAGTGAGATGGGTCTCTTGAAGGCAGTATATTGTTGCCTGGTGATATTTTATCCATTTTGTCATTCTATGTCTTTTCAGTGGTGCGTTTAGTCCATTCACATTCAGACTAATTATTGAAATGTGAGAGTTCGTCCCTATCATGGAGTTCTTATTGAGTTGTTGTTCTTCCACTTGGTTTTTTCTTTTTTCTTTCTTTTTTTTGTCTTTCTTTTGGTTTTGGGGTTGGTTCGTGTATATTTTATTCTTTTCCCTGTACTCTGTGAAGAACGTTGTTCTTTTTTTCCTTTTCTTCTGTGTTTAGTACTTTCTTAAGTGTTTCATGTAGAGATGGTTTTATGGCTGCATAAGTTCTTAGGGATTGGATTTCTGGGAAAGATTTTAATTCTCCCTCACTGATGAAGCTTAGCTTGGCCGGGTAGGTTATTCTTGGTTGAAATTGTTTATCTTTTAGGACG
>NW_007140872.1:0-2915 GCF_000164805.1 Carlito syrichta | reverse complement strand
CTAGTGTAAGACCCAGCTATCTCACTGCTAGGTATTTACATAAGGAAATAAAAATTTATGTCATACAAAAATCTGCAGGTAAATGTTATAGTGGCGTTATTTATAATAACTCCCCAAACTGGAAACAACCCAAAAGTCTTCAACTGGTGAATGAATAAACAACACTGCCAGCAAGTGAAATACTACTTTGTAATAAAGTGGTACAAAGAACTGATACACCCAACTATGTGGGCCAATATGAAGTGAATTGTGTTGAATAAAAGAAGCTACTAGAAAAGCTATATACTACATGGTTCCATTAATGGAATCTTCTGGAATAGGCTATACTCAGTAGTTTGAATAGACTAAGTTGTTGATTAAACTCAGAATATACTAAAAAGGGTGTTTTACTGCAAGTATACTAATTACGAAACAAACAAGTTGTGTGTGTGTGTGTGTGTTTTACTGTTTTAAGTGAGTCTGAAGGGATAGACTTAGTCAAAAGAGTATTTTAGCCTTGTCTATTTTTACAAAGGTCAGAGTTTGCACATTCCCTTGGAGCAAGGACAAGTAACTGAATGCTTAGGTTTAACTTTTGGTGGGCAAGATTATACCAAACTCCAAATAAATTTACTTTAAAACAATAAAATCTCTAAACAAAGTTGATGGTGTCATCAAGTTCAGGCAGTCCACTCGAACTCTTCACTGTCATGAACTTAATTTCATAGCACCATGCTGCTGGCCACTGTTTTTCACCTTTATGACATCCTCTGACAATTTAAGGAGTCACAGTTCTGACACCCAAAGACATAAAGAGGAAATCTCAAGGCAATTTGGAAAAAAATGTCATTTTTCCATCTAAGATGCTAGTGCTTGTAATACAGATGCTTTAAACCATAACAAGAAAAAAAGGGAGAAAATAATGCTAAAAATGTGGTGTTAAGAAGAGACCTTCATATAAAGCAAGGAGTGAGAATAACAAATAAAAACCTGCTTCCACCAAAAGGGGCAGTAAGGAAAACTTATATAACTCATTCTGGACACTACATGGAGGGAGAAAAACTAATCTACTCTTAGAATTTGGACTATATATCAGTACTCATGCAAGTTTGCTGTCTGAATATATATCAGTGGTCCAAAAAAACCTCAAGCAGACAATTAGATGTTTAGCTGGTTAGTGCCGAGACCACTAATGCCAGTCATTTTCTGTGGAAAAAGTGCAACTTTAATCCAGACTGACAGTGACTGTAAGGTGCCCTTGATTATATGAACTATCCCAATTTCAGAGATATAAAAATGTAAAAAAAAAGGTTTTAGAATTGATGAGTATAGTATTGCCATCTGAGAACAGTTCTAGCATCAACAAAGACAATCATAAGACCTATGCTTACTGCATGAAAATTTATTCAGAGAACACTAGGTTTCCCTTAAAATCTGTATGGGAATTTAACTTCATTTAAAAAATAAATAAATTCAAACAATACTCTTTTAAAGTCTATCTAAATTTCAAAAAGTAAGAGAAACTACCATGGAATACCTAATTCTTAGTACTGCTTTCTGCCACTACTGAAACTGGATAGCAAGTATACAGTTAACTAACAAGAGATGTGAGTTTCTAGTTCTGCCACTCTCAAACTGTGTAACCCTGGCAAGTCATCATTTTAACTAGAGCTCTGTACCTGGGCTTTTTACCCCCTTAGTGATCTCATCCAGATCCATGGCTTTGAATCTTTACCAGTAACACCTAAATGTCTATTTCCTGTCCAGTCCTCTCCCTCTCATATGAAACTCAAATACCAACTGCCTACTTGACACCTCCACTTGGGTCTCTAGAAGATGTCTCAAGTCTAACACATCCAACGGAACTACTGTTCATACTTCTGAAACCTGCTCCACCCTCAGTCTTCCTCAATTCAGTTGATAGCAATTTTGTCCTTCTAGTTGCTCAGGACAAAACTCTAGAGCCAATCTATACTGTTCTTTTTCTCAGCTCATATCATCCTCTAAGATATTATAAAATTTATTTATTTGTTATGCTTGCCTCCCCTCTGCTGCTGATGTCACCCAACCCACAGGTATCATCAGTAAAGGATCTCTATGTTCACTGATAAATACAATGTGCCTGGTACTTAAGTAGGCAATCAAAAACTATCTGTTAAATTAATTCCTTATTTCCACACAGGTGGCAAAACTATCTTTTATTTTATATTGTTTCATATACTTTAAATATACATATATAGTAAATATATTTTAGTCAGGATCTCATTCTATCACCCAGAGTGGAGTGCAGTGACACGATCATGGCTCACCACAGTCTCAAACTCCTGGGCTCTAGCGATTCTCTCTCCTCAGCCACTCAAGCAGCTGGAACTACAGGTGTGCACCATCATACCTGAATAACTTTTTGATTTTTTTGTAGACACAAGGTCTTGTCATGTTGTCAAGACTGGCCTCAAACTCGTGGGCTCAAGCAATCCTCCTGCCTTGGCCTCCCAAAGTTCTGGGATTACATAGGTGTAAGCCACTGTACCCAGCCTATATTTTCTTATATGTTTTAAACTGCAAAAGTAACAAGTGCTTACTTTACTTAGTAATATAGTGCAAAGATGATTGAATAGAAAGTTAATGTCCTCTAACCTCCTCCATTCTCACTTTTCTCAGGTTATCCAGTTAAACTGGTGAATCTATCTGCATCTTACTCTGGCTCTTATTAATATACCCAAAAATACACAGAATTTTTTGCTTTTATAAAAATGGCATTATAGTCTACTCTATGCTTTTCTTACATATTAATGTGTTATGCATATTATTCTAGAGTAAGAGATACAGATCATTTCATTGCCTTTATTTTCTGCACAATATTCCATACTACTGCTACATCACATTTTGTTCAATTCCCAATAATATGGACAGACATCAGTGTTTAACCTAAAATA
>NW_007140871.1:0-3136 GCF_000164805.1 Carlito syrichta | reverse complement strand
CACCCATCTGGGCCCCACCGCGAGGCATGCTCCCTTCCAAAGACCAGGGACCCCAGAGAGGGTGACTGGATTCGACCGTTGAGCTGATGCTGCAGGGAGCACCTGGTGCAGGGCTGTTTCTCCACCCAGGCACCCACCCCTCTGCCTGCCTCTTCCCCCAGATTTGTCCCACTCAATCCTCCCAAGGGCCGCCTCAGGGAAAGGGAGGACGTGACTCTCAATATTTTGTGTGGGCATGGATGACCGGGTGACTGATGCCTATCTCCTCAGCACTCTGAGAAGCTGAGAGAGGAAGACGGCCAAGCCCTGGAGCTCGAGACCAGGACTGACACCATTACAAGCCCCCAACTCCACCCCAAGCAAAATACAGAAAACCTTGGGTGATGACAGCTCTCGGCGGGTGTATTGCCTCACCCAGAGTTCAAGACCAGGCAGGAAGACCAGAATGTCGACCGAATGAAAAGCCTGTGATCAAAGTAGTTTGGGAAGCCAAGGCCAAGAGGATGGTCTTAGTTGGGTGGTTTGAGAGCAGCCTGGGCAACCTAGTGAGAAAAGAAAAGAAAGAAAGAAAAGAAAGAAAGAGAGAGAGAGAGAGAGAAATTCTCCTTCAAACCTGCCCTCAGTCCTTCCCTTCCACAGCCCCTCATATGAGGGTTCTCCAAGCTCAGCACCTTCCTGCTCCAAATCCCCAATGGCTGCCCCTGCTTTGGTGCATGAGTTCCTGGGGCTCCCTGGCCGGGTTCCTGCTGGCTTTCCTCTCCGAGGTGAGAAATGTGCCCCAAGCAGGTAGACCCTCCGACTCAGCAACAAGGACCTTATGCCAAGAAAGTCCAGGGACACATCCCTCACCCTGGGTCATTTTCTTCCCCCTTCCAATCCCAATTTTTCTTGGCTCTAAAGCCAGTCACCCTGTTAACTAACCACACCAGCTAGAGAATCTGTGTACGATTCTGATGTTTTTGGACACAGAGCTCATTTTTTGGATTTCTTGTAGAGATGAAGTCTCACCAAAGTGCCCAGGCTTTTCCCAAGCCCGGGAACTCAGGCCATCTTCTTGCCTTGGCTTCCCAAAGCAACAGGTAAGAGGCGTAAGCCCCCACACCTGGCCTTCACACCCCTCTCTGGGTGTCACCCCATGGCCTGTTTCCTTCAGATGACCTGGAACCCCAGAGCAGGCAGCCAGAGATGCCACCAGAATGACCAGGGGTGTGCCAAGGCACCCAGTCTTCTACCTGCCTCGTTACTCACGGCGGACCTGCTCCCTTCTCCAAGGGGCTGACTTCCAGAATGGAGGGTGTGACTCTCAAGCCTTCATGGGGGGGATGGCTGGGCAACTCACGCCTGTCTCCTCAGCACTCAGGGAGTCCGAGATGGGAAGATGGCCTGAGCCTGGGGATGTGAGACCAGGCAGAACACCATAGGAATCCCCCACCTTGACCCCAAGCAAAACCCAGAAAACGTTGGGTGAGTGCAGAATGCAGCGGGAGGATCGCCTCTGACCCAGAGTTCAGGACCAGGCAGGAAGACCAGAATGTTGACCAAATAGAAAGCCTGTGATGACTTCAATTTAGGAGGCTCAGGCCGAGAGGTTGGCCCGAGTAAGGCCATTTAAGAGCAGCCTGGGCAATCAAGTGAGGAAAGAAAAGAAAGAAAAAAAGAAAGAAAGACAGAAATACATTCTCCTGCAAACCCTCTGCCCTCAGTCCTTCCCCTTCCACCCCCCACATGTGAGATTCCCCCAAGTTCTGCACTTCCAGCACCAACCCCCCCAATTGCTGACTCCGCATTGTTGCAGGAGTTCCCAAGGATCCCTTGCCAGGTTCTGCTGGCTTTCCTCTCTGAGGTGAGAAATGTGACACAGGCAGGTCGACCCTCTGACTCGGCAACAAGGACCTTCTACCAAGTACCTGAAAGATGGTGGATCGGCAGGGACACATCTCATCCACAGACATTTCTTCCCCCAATCCCAATTTTCCTGGCTCTAAATTCAGTTGTCCTGTGAATACACCATGCGCAGTTGAGAATCTGTTTACAATTCTGAACTTTTTGGAGACAGGGTCTGGCTCTGTGGCCCAGGCTTGGGCCTGGAAACACTACTGCCATTAACAACCAGCTTCGAAATCACAAGCTCAGACGATCCTCCCACCTCAACCTCTGGAGTTGCCAGCACAATGGGCACCTCAACCCCAGAGTGCCAAGATGGGTTCTCCCTGTGTGGTCCAGGTGGGCTTTGGGCTCCTGGTCTCCAACAATCCTCCCTCCTTGGACTCCCAGAGCACTAGAATTCCAGGTATGGGCCACCGCACCAGGACTTCTGGTTCATTTTTCACGAAGGTTCATGGCCGGGCTTAGAACTCAGCCTCATCATCCCAGCCCTTTGGGAGGCAGATTCCAGTGGCTGACCTGAGCCCGTGGACCAAGACCAACCCAGGCACCTCGGCGAGACTTCGTCTCTACCATCCATCCCAAATGAGCTGTATGTGGTGGCACCTGCCTCTTTTTCTGTTTCCTCTGAAGGCCGTGGAAAGGTTAGCCAGAATCCAAAGGGCCAAAGCTGTGGTGGCCAGGTCCGAGACACTGTCCTCCAGCCTGGGCGATGGAGTCAGACTCTGAATCAAAGAAAAGAAAGGTAAAAAGCAAAAAAGAAGAGCATCCATTTGTGTATGGTGTTGGGATCTTCGTGAACAGACAGAGATCATTTCACAAGGAGGCCCAAACCTTGGACCTAGAGTACCTGAAAGATGGTGTATCGGCAGTCAATCTGGCTGTGCCTTAGGGAGGCTGCTGGGTGCAGGGGTCTGCCTGAGCCCGAGAGTTCGAGTCCAGCCTGGCCTATTAAATGAGACTTCATTAACCCCCATAATGCTAACACTCCAGTCACGCATAGCGGTTCCAGCTACATGGGATGAACTGGCCTCCATTCTGGGACGGGCCTTTGCATCACTCCTGCTGAGAGCACGTGCAAGTCCTGGCCAGTCACTGGGCCTAAAGGCTTTTAGCTTCATGCCGTGGGAGGCCAAGGTGGGAGGCTCCCTGATCCTTGGGATGTAGACCAGCCTGGGTGAGGTGGCCAGACATCATCTCAGCGAGAGGTCCCTAAAATTGAGTAAGGCGTGGTGACTCCCAGAGTCCTGGC
>NW_007140870.1:0-1221 GCF_000164805.1 Carlito syrichta | reverse complement strand
CACGTGTCTTTCCCATGGGGCACGAGTGTGGATGGGGAAGGCATGTCTTCTGGGACTCGTTGCTGAATATGCAGTATTGACGTGCCCAGTGGCCACCTCTGAAACCTCCCACAAATGAAAGACGGGGAAGTTCCTTTACCTCTCCCATCCCTGAGGGTGACTCCTTGTGCATGGTGGCAGTCGTCAGATTCACTCCCTGGGTTGCTGAGGCAGGAGGATGCCTGAGCACAGGGATCAGAGACCAGCCTGGGTGATGTGGAGACTGAGTCCTGCTGGTTGAGGCCCTGGAAACCACACTATTGCTGACGTGCCCCAGTCTGGCCAACAGAGACTCCAGCAAAAAAAACGATGCCTCCCACGTGCATCACAACGGGTGTCCACGGTTCACCAGGGTTAGGTCAGCATGGATAGGAGATGATGGAGTGACCAGAAGAGGAAGGAGCCCTCTTCTGGACCGAAGGTGGCAAATCAGGTGACTGGAAGCTGGTCACAGCTTTGCGGACAGACTTGATCTCTCTGTGACTGATGGCCACCCTAACTCGGGGCCATCTGTTCTGTTAGTTTACACACGTCTTTGCCATGGGTCACGAGTGTGGAGGGTGGTGGCATGCCTTCTAGGACGCATGGCTGAAGGCATGGGACAGACATGCCTGGGAGCCAGCTTTGAAACCTCCCATGAACAGCAGTCAGGGAAGTGTCTTTTCAACTCCCATCCCTGAGGTTGACTCCTTGTGCTGGGTGGCAGGGGTGGTGGTGGTGGCAGTTGTGGTGATTATTATTATTAGGAGTCCGAATCTCACCCTGTTGCCCAGTCTGAGTGCAGTGTCTCTCAAACCTTCGGGGGTTCAGTGATGTCTGGGCGACTCATGACTGTCTCATCAGCACTTGAGGAAGCCGAGAGGGGTAGATGGCCAGAGGCCAGGAGTCAAGACCAGGCTGGACACCATGGCAAACCCCCACCTCAACCCCAAGCAAAATCCAGAAAACCTTGGGTGAGGGCAGGCCTCAGTGGTAGTATCGACTCTGGCCCAGAGTTCATGACCAGGAAAGAAGACCAGGATGTCGGCCAACTGGAAAACCTGTGATTGCAGCATTTTGGGAGACCCAGGCCGAGAGGATGGTCGAGTTGGGTAGCTAGAGAGCAGCCTGGGCAACCAAGTGAGGAAAGAAAAAAAGATAGAAATTCATTCTCCTGCAAACATTCTTCCCTCAGTCCTCCCC
>NW_007140869.1:0-1052 GCF_000164805.1 Carlito syrichta | reverse complement strand
CTTCGTGTATATTTTATTCTTTTCCCTGTACTCTTGTGAAGAACGTTGTTCTTTTTTCCTTTTCTTCTGTGTTTAGTACTTTCTTAAGTGTTTCATGTAGAGATGGTTTTGTGGCTGCATAAGTTCTTAGGGATTGGATATCTGGGAAAGATTTTAATTCTCCCTCACTGATGAAGCTTAGCTTGGCTGGGTAGGTTATTCTTGGTTGAAATTGTTTATCCTTTAGGACTTTGAAGATAGGGCTCCAAGCTCTCCTAGCCTGCAGGGTTTCTGCAGATAAATCTGCTGCTACTCTGATTGGTCTTCCATGGTGGGTGATCTAGCCTTTTTCTCTTGCTGCCTTTAGGATTTTTTCTTTTGTGCCTACTTTATTTAGGCGAATTATTATGTGTCTAGGAGTTGGTCTTCTCATTTGTTGTCTTGCGGGGGTTCTCTGAATCTCTTGTGTTTGAATTTTTGTATCACTGATTAGATAAGGGAAATTTTCTTGAATGATCTCGTGGAAAGTTTGTTCCAATGTGGTCTCTGTTTCTCTTTCTGACTCAGGGAGTCCGATTATTCTTAGGTTAGGCCTCTTGAGGTAGTCACTCATCTCTTGAAGGTTTCGTTCTGTCTTTTTGAGCTTATTTTCTGTGTTTTTAAGAGTTTGGGTTATTTCTATATTTTGGTCCTCAAGCTCTGAGATTCTTTCTTCTGCTTGGGTAATTCTGCTTTCCATGCTTATCAATTTGTTATTTATTTCATTCACAGTATTCTTTATTACTGTTATCTCAGATATCAGCTCCTTCCTAGTTTCTTCTTGTGTCTCCTCAATTCTTTTTAGTCTCTCCATTATTGTTTTGATATCTACATTTGCATTTTGAGACCCTTCATTCTGGGGACTTTTCATTGTTTGTATTCCAAAGTCAATTTTCTCAGTGTCTGCTCTCCCAGGCGTCTGGGAGAGACCCATACTCTTCTTTTGGTTTTTCTTCATTTCTGTAGATTTTTCTCCCTTTACCCCTTTTCCTCCCCCTCTTCAATTCTGTTTTTGAGGGAAGGTGGGGTTGGAA
>NW_007140868.1:0-781 GCF_000164805.1 Carlito syrichta | reverse complement strand
ACTTTATTTAGGCGAATTATTATGTGTCTAGGAGTTGGTCTTCTCATTTGTTGTCTTGCGGGGGTTCTCTGAATCTCTTGTGTTTGAATTTTTGTATCACTGATTAGATAAGGGAAATTTTCTTGAATGATCTCGTGGAAAGTTTGTTCCAATGTGGTCTCTGTTTCTCTTTCTGCCTCAGGGAGTCCGATTATTCTTAGGTTAGGCCTCTTGAGGTAGTCACTCATCTCTTGAAGGTTTCGTTCTGTCTTTTTGAGCTTATTTTCTGTGTTTTTAAGAGTTTGGGTTATTTCTATATTTTGGTCCTCAAGCTCTGAGATTCTTTCTTCTGCTTGGGTAATTCTGCTTTCCATGCTTATCAATTTGTTATTTATTTCATTCACAGTATTCTTTATTACTGTTATCTCAGATATCAGCTCCTTCCTAGTTTCTTCTTGTGTCTCCTCAATTCTTTTTAGTCTCTCCATTATTGTTTTGATATCTACATTTGCATTTTGAGACCCTTCATTCTGGGGACTTTTCATTGTTTGTATTCCAAAGTCAATTTTCTCAGTGTCTGCTCTCCCCAGCGTCTGGGAGAGACCCATACTCTTCTTTTGGTTTTTCTTCATTTCTGTAGATTTTTCTCCCTTTACCCCTTTCCCTCCCCCTCTTCAATTCTGTTTTTGAGGGAAGGTGGGGTTGCTTTTATTTCTCTTCTGCAATGACCTGTTCTTCCTTATGAGGGTCTTCTGGTTTTGTTCACTTTTCCCTCTGCTTTACAGTCTGTCTATCAGCAGTT
>NW_007140867.1:0-12270 GCF_000164805.1 Carlito syrichta | reverse complement strand
GAGTGCAGTGGCACAATCATGGCCTTACTGCAGCATTGAATTTCTGGACTCAGGTGATCCTCCCACCTCAATCTCCCAAGTAGCTGGGATTACAGGCATATACCACCAGGTCCTTGCCTAGAAACAGCAAGGTAATTTCACCTTTCTGAGCCTCATTTTTCTACTATTTAATTTAGAACAATGACAGACAATCAATTGTTACTCTCAATATTATGTATAATTATATGTGTGTATATATCTATATCTATATCTATATATAGGCTACAGCATAGTAAATTTCAACAAATATTAGTGACCTTCTCAATAGATAACAGTATTTTAAGGTAGAAATATTAGAGTCTCAAAATATAGCAGGAGTCTAAGTTGTCCAGGTCTAGTTAAGTTGCCCAGGTTGGTCTCGAACTCCTCAGCTCAAATGATCTTCTCACCTCAACCTCCCAAATTGTTGGGATTATAGGTGTGAGCTACTGCTCCCAGCCTAGATGATGGATATATTTTAAAGATGGGACAAAGCAGTTTTTGTTTCTAGAAAACTGTTTTGTTTCTAAAAGTTGGGTATGAGAAAATGAGAAGAGTCTATCTGAATTGTGGAACTATAGAAGGACTGGGTAAACTAGAAAGATAGAATTGCCATCATGAAATGGGGATTTTTGTGCATGGGGCACATATCTTAAGGATTAAGTTGTAGACATATTGAAATTGTAGCATCTATACACGTACACACTACGCAAAGAATATAATACATAATAGGATTATATACGCAACCCCCCCACCCCCATTACTATAGTATTACTAATGTAATAATATACTCCTGCCAAACCCCAAAAACAAGAGAATTACGCCAGCTCATATAACTAACTTACATATACTAAATTATTCTTCGCTTCATGTGTATTTTATTAAATTACAGAGCTATGTCCCTATTAAGGGATGAAAACTATAGTTAAACTTATATTTTCAAATAACACTATTAACCAAACATACTTTCCCTAAATTCCCAACTTAAACCTTGAATCCCTAAATAATGTAACCCAAACCTTTATATTCCACTTCCACTCACTTAATAACCCCAATATAACCAATACTGACATAATACTTTAGCTCTACAAATAAATAGGTTAATGTAGCTTACAATTAAAACAAGGCACTGAAAATGCCTAGACGGGTCCCAGCCCCATAAACATATAGGTTTGGTCCTAGCCTTCTCATTAGTTTCTAGTAAAATTATACTGCAAGTATCTGCCCTCCAGTGAGAATGCCCTCTAGGTCCCAACAGACCAAAAGGAGTGGACATCAAGGACATTAACAAGTAGTTCACAACGTCTTGCTCAACCACACCCCCACGGGATACAGCAGTAATAAAAATTAAGCAATAAACGAAAGTTCGACTAAGTTATACTAGAAATACAGGGTTGGTAAATTTCGTGCCAGCCACCGCGGTCATATGATTAACCCAAACTAATAAGATCCAGCGTAAAGCATGTTTAAATTATACTCAAACTACAGTTAAACCCTGACTAGGCCATAAAAAAAAACTACAGTCAAACCTAAAATAATCCACGAAAGTGACTTTAATGTTTTGAAGACACGACAGCTAAGACTCAAACTGGGATTAGCTACCCCACTATGCTTAGCCATAAATATAAATAAATTTAAACAAATTTATTCACCAGAGTACTACAAGCAACAGCTTAAAACTCAAAGGACTTGGCGGTGCTTCACATCCCTCTAAAGGAGCCTGTTCTATAACCGATAACCCCCGATTAACCTTACCACCCCTTGCTAATTCAGTCCATATACCGCCATCTTCAGCAAACCCTAAAAAGGCCCTAAAGTAAGCACAAGTATAAACGTAAAAACATTAGGTCAAGGTGTAACCTATGAGGTGGAAAGCAATGGGCTACATTCTCTACTTTAGAGCATTACGAATATTATTATGAAAACAAGAATTAAAGGAGGATTTAGCTGTAAACCAAGAATAGAGAGCTTGATTGAAAAAAGGCCATGAAGCACGCACACACTGCCCATCACCCTCCTCAAATGCAACCCATACAACGGCTACATAAAAATAAATCATAATGCATGAGATGAGATAAGTCGTAACAAGGTAAGCATACTGGAAAGTGTGCTTGGAATAGACAAAGTGTAGCTTAAACTAAAAGCACCCGACTTACACCCAGAAGATTTCATAAATGACCACTTTGAACTTAACCCTAGCCCAAGCTAAATTAATTAAATTATATCAAACCTTGTAAACCAAAACATTTACTTAACCTAAAAAGTATAGGAGATAGAAATTTATGTAGGTGCTATAGATAAAGTACCGTAAGGGAAAGATGAAAGACATCTTAAAGTACAAAAAAGCAAAGATACTCATTTTTACCTTTTGCATAATGAATTAGCTAGAACAATTTCACAAAGAGAACTGTAACCAAAAACCCCGAACCCAGATGAGCTACTTGTGAATAGCCAAAAGGGCACACTCATCTATGTCATAAAATAGTGAGAAGATTTTCAAGTAGCGGTGAAAAGCCTACCGAGCCTGGTGATAGCTGGTTGTCCAGAATAGAATATTAGTTCAACCTTAAATTTACTTACAGAACAAAAATCCCCATGTACATTTAAACGTTACTCTAAAGAGGGACAGCTCTTTAGAAATAGGAAACAACCTTACTTAGAGAGTAATTAAACTCTTTTCCATAGTTGGCCTAAAAGCAGCCACCCATTAAGAAAGTGTCCAAGCTCAACTCTACCCAACATGCCTTAATTTCAATAACTAACCACAACTCCTATAATTACACTGGACCAATCTATAAAATTATAGAAGCAATACTGCTAATATAAGTAACAAGAAAATATTCTCCTCGCATAAGCTTATATCAGATCGGATAAACCACTGATAGTTAACAACCCAATATAAACAACTACAAATATTTGATTTATTAATTCCACTGTTAACCCAACACAGGCATGCATTTTCTTAAAGGAAAGATTAAAAGAAGTAGAAGGAACTCGGCAAGACTTTAAACCCCACCTGTTTACCAAAAACATCACCTCTAGCATAACCAATATTAGAGGCACTGCCTGCCCAGTGATATATTAAACGGCCGCGGTATCCTGACCGTGCGAAGGTAGCATAATCACTTGTTCTCTAAATAAGGACTAGTATGAATGGCCACACGAGGGTTTTACTGTCTCCTACTTCCAATTAGTGAAATTGACATCTCCGTGAAGAGGCGGAGATATCTTAATAAGACGAGAAGACCCTATGGAGCTTCAATTTAACTACTCAACCAGTACTAAAACGACCTACTAGGACTAATGCCCAACTGGATATGAGCTGTAAATTTCGGTTGGGGTGACCTCGGAGCACAAACAAACCTCCGAATGATAATAACTAAGACTTTACCAGTCTAAGCAAAAATCATGTATTGACCCAAACTTACTTTGAGCAACGGAACAAGTTACCCTAGGGATAGCAGCGCAATCCTATTACAGAGTCCATGTCGACAATAGGGTTTACGACCTCGATGTTGGATCAGGATATCCCAATGGTGCAACCGCTATTAACGGTTCGTTTGTTCAACGATTAAAATCCTATGTGATCTGAGTTCAGACCGGAGTAATCCCGGTCGGTTTCTATCTATTTACTATCTTTCCCAGTACGAAAGGACAAGATGGGACCTACCTCTACCCGAAGTGTCCCCTATTTAATAGATGAAATAAACTTAATCTAGTACAAATTTGGAGTTCAGTTTTGGCTAGAAATGTAAATTTGGGATTTGCATTTTTAGATTTTTCTCATTCCTCTTGTTCATTATTCTCATTGTTATTCTACTTAATAACAGAAGTGGAGGAGAGGATCTTGTTTTCTTTGACTCCATCTTCCTAAAGTTGGCAGCTTGATTGAGAAGTAACAGCTATTTTGACAAGATTTGCTTTGCTGTAAAAGAGCTATCTGGAAAATATTGGGTGGTCACAGTTTATGTGGCAGATGCACTACTGAAAGCATGTTATTATACAAAACACCCTGGCCCAAAACGACAACTGTTTTGGCTATCAGCTATGACAGTGGCTTCATGTGGCAATAGTGTAAACACAAGTTACCACTCATTTTGTCCCCATTCTTTGAAATATTGTTTTCTTATATTTCATATGAAGACTTGGCATTTTTTTCAAACTCATATATCAATTCAAATGTGATCATTTTTTCAAATTCAATCTGCATAAAGGGATTTATTTTATAAGAATTCACTTGAAGACATTACAAAGATTCAGCCCAACATGACCAAGTGTGGTGGCTCATGTCTGTAATCCCAGCAGTTTGAAAGGCCAAAGCAAGAGGATTGCTTGAGCCCCAAGAGTTTGGAACCAACCTGGGCAACATATGTGAGATGCTGTCTCTACAAAATAATAATAATAATAATAATAATAAGCCAGAGATAGTGGCATACACCTGTAGTCCCAGCTACTGGGAAGATTGACTGTGGAAGATTGCCTGAATCCAAGATTTTGAGGTTACACATAGTCATTATTGTGCCACTGCACTCTAGCCTGGGTGACAGAGTGAGACTCCCACTCAAAAAGAAAAAAAAAAGAGATTTAGCTCAACTTGTACTAAAGTAGTGGTACAGATAATGCTTGCTGTCTTCTGATATGTATTCTTTCTTTTTCTTTCAAAATCTTAGAAACCCTGATATTTCAGCTTGACATTTGACTGTCCAAAATAAAGATACTATTTCCCAGCCCTCCTTGAAGCTAGTGGTGGCCAAATGATTGTTTTGGCCAGTGGGATGCTAATGGAAATGGTGTGCACAATTTCCCGGTCGGGTACATCTTCTCCCTTTCTTTATCCTACTGCTGGATCATGGCCATGGCATTCAGCTCTTCTTACCTGCCGAGAAAAGGGGAATATCATGGGGATGGTGGAGCAAGAAAATAGGAGGAGCCTGGGTACCAAAATTATGTCCTGCACAGAGTGGCCCCTGCACTGCCTACCTTCAATCTGTTACATAAAAGATAAATTGGATTGCTTCAGTGGTTTTGTTTAAATCACTAGTATTTGCGATATCTAGAGCATACATCTTATATTCTTTTTTTTTTTTGAGTTGGAGTCTCACGCCATCATGCAGGCTGGAATGCAGTAGTACACTCACAGCCACCACAGCCTCAACCTGCTGGGCTCAGGTGATCATTCTGCCTCAGCCTTCCAAGTACCTGGAACTACAGGCGCAAGCCACCATGCTGCGCTAATCTTTAGATTTATTTTAGAAATGAAGTCTCACCAAATTGTCCAGGCTGATCTCGAACCCCTGGACTCAGGCAATCCTCTCACGTTGACCTCCCAAAGAGCTGGGATTATAGATTTGAGCCATTGCACCTGGTCTTATATCATAATTAACAAAAATAGGTGAGTTATTCTCCTCTCCAAAGTGTAAAAAGATGCAAAGGATATTTACCTGGGGCAGCATGGTTTAGCAAAAAAAGCATGGCCTTTACCTTCTCATCAGACAACCTGGATTTGAATTTCAGTTTTTTTATCTACCAGCTGTAGTACCTTGACCAAGTTATTCAAATTCTTTGATACTCAAGATTTATCTATTACACAATATAAAACAGAACAGAGTTAAAATATCTAATACAGGGGCTTGTGAAGAATGTAAGGGGGTCATGAATATAGAGTCCATGCTACCAACTAGGCACACAAAAATGGCTTTCTCCCCAGCTCTTCCATCAATTATTCAACTGTCTAATTTTCTACTTAGAGGGATAGTAGATATGTCCAAACTAAGTTTTCATCTCCCCAGGAATTTGCTCTACTCATCGTCTGCCTCATCTCACCTTACTAATCTCCATCTTCCCTTTGTTTGGAAGTAAAAACACTTGGAGTCATCCCATGTGCCTCTGTCTTTCTTCGTGTCCCCCACCCACCTGTCAGAAAACTTGTTGGTTCTATATTCCAGATGGATCCAGAATCTAACCTCCTCACAGCATCTGCTGCTCCCACTCTGGTCAGAGCCACTAAAATCCTAGATAGCCCAAGGTTCCTAGCTCACTAAGAATTTCATAAATACTGTCCTAGTAGCATGGGCAATGCAGATATGTACTAATTAGATATTAAGGAAATTGTTCCATTATGAATGGTTTTAGCTCAACTGTTCCAATCAGAGGGATCTATTTGGGCATCTGAGAATGATGCACCATAGTTTTGTCTTATAATTGAGCATATACAACTTTACAAATGCTCTGTTTAACCGAAACATGGGTGGACACTAAGTGGGATGGAATTTTATTGCACTCTTGGCACACCTTGCACTTTGTAAATTAGTCTGTTTTCAGTTTTGTTTTTAAGAATTAAATGTTTGCAGCTGTCCACTGTGGCACTTATCTCCCTTCTGAAGGCTTCATTTTGATGCTTTTGGAAATGAAACTGGCTGGGAAGAGGGCAGACTCTGTATTCTATCATTTTTCCAACCTTAACAGGTTTCTTTTTTTCTTTTATTATAAAGATGTGGGGCACAATTCAGGGTTAGGTATACAAATGTTGATTATGCAGGTACCCTTGTTGATGAGGAATAACATTCCCTACCCTAGCAGTTTCCTTCAACTGCCAATCCCACCTCCCCTCCCCTGACAGTTTCCCACTACTGCCAATCCCTTTCTTATAATATTATAATTGTTCAAGGTCCACTTATGAGTGAAAACATATAGTACTCTGTTTGTTGTTTTTGTGATAGATCACTGAGTATGATTGACTCGAAATCCATCCAAGTTGCTGCCAAGTTCATATGTTTGTCCTTCTTTATGACTGCATAATATTCCATTGTGTGTATGTACATTTTTTTGTCCAGTCCAGTAGTGCCAAGTTCATATGTTTGTCCTTCTTTATGACTGCATAATATTCCATTGTGTGTATGTACATTTTTTTGTCCAGTCCAGTTTCACTGGGCAACATCGTTGGTTCCATGTTTTTGCTATTGTGAATAGAGCTGCAACAAACATACATGTGTAGGTCAGGTATCTTTTTTGTAAAATGATTTGAGTTCCTCCAGGTATATTTCCAATAGGGGAATTGCTGGGACCCAAAATGTTTCTTAAAGAATCAGAGTGATGCATTTTTTGTGATCAGAGTGGAACCATATTTATCTCTCTCTCTTTTTATTCATTTCTTTTTACTACAACAAGAGGAGCAATTCTGGGTAGATCTTGTCACCTCTAAAGCCCCAGCCATTGATCAAGTGAATTTAAACAATTTCTTAAATAAATCACCAAGATTCTGCTTACTATCTTTGGCAAGAGTAAAATTCTAGTGCATCTCTTTAGAAATATCCTACACAGTTAATCTAATGTATCCAACACTTTGACCCATCTCTTTCAGGTTGCGGTTTTTTGGGGGTTTTTTTGTTTTTTTTTGAGTTGGATTCTCACTCTGTCACCCAGACTGGAGTGCAGTGGCCGCTCCCAGCCATCGCAACCTCGACCTGCTGGGCTCCGGCGATCCTTCTGCCTCAGCCTTCCAAGTAGCTGGAACTACAGGCGCGGGCTACCACGCCAGGCTAATTTTTTTATTTATTGTAGAGATGAGGTTTCGCCTGCCCAGGCGGGTCTTGAACCCGCGGGTTCAGTCAATCCATCACCTCAGCCTCCCAAAGGCCCGCGATTACAGGCTGAGCCACCGAGCCCGACCCAAGTTGTGGTAATTTTTAACTTTTTTTCTGGTTATTGATCAATTTTTTTCTCATTTAGTTTCCCACCAGGAAAGACAAATGTTTCTGTATCACTAATGAAGTTAATTTCTAACATGGAACTTTCTCAAAACATTAAGACACACATTTATCCAGAAGGATGAAAGACAGTGAAAGAAAAAGCTATGCTGAAGTAGGTTCTGAGGAAGCTACACAGATAGCATCACCATCTCCTCCAGATTTCTGAGGGATAAGAGCTTTTACTGCCTTTTCTGAAAATGCTCTGCACAAAGCTCCAAATAACCTTTGGTATTTCCTCTTAGAAATGTTCTTACAATAGAATAGCAGAATCATTCTCGATATGGCAGTATCAGGAGCAGGGACCCTGGAGTCAATTAGATCTGTGTTCATATCTAGGTATTGGGCAAAGTTATTTCACCTCTGAGTCTCATTTTTCTAATTTTTAATTTAGAATAATGACAAACAATCAATTGTTATTCTCAGTATTATGTATAATTATATAAATGTGTGTGTATATATATAAAAGAAGGTATGTATATGTATATAAACTACAGTACAGTAGATTTTCAACAAACATTAGTGACATCCATAGGTATGTATTTTTAGTAGAAATAGTAGATTCTCAAAATATTGCAGGGGTGAACCTTGAGAATTAATGTTTAAGTAGGAAATATATCATACTATGAGTATAAGAAGTATATATGTATAGTTTAAAGAACAGTGGCAAAATGAATGAATACTGTGTGTACTGACATCTTTCTATCAACATGACATTTTTTAGATTGGATTTATGGATTATTGTATGTATCAGTGGTTCACAGACTGAGTGTTTCTTGATGATGTATTTCAGATATTTACACTAACCCAGCTTCATAGTTAATGGAGCTGATTAAATGCACTCTCCCTACTGCCTCATCACATTTCTCTTAGTTATAAAATCGTTTTTCTATTTGAGAAGATGAGGGGGGATTATGATACACTTGTCTTCTATTATTTTTGCTTCTCCCAGGCACAATGCTTATTTATCATGGCACAACTGTTGCATGACGTTTTCATGACTATAAATTTTGATAATGTTTTTCTTAGTCTTCAACTCCTCAGGCAGAGGATCCTGTTTTATAACTAGTTCTTCTTTGGGATAGTGAGAAGAGCCCTTGTTAGCCAAAGGTGGTCACCTTATGTTGCAGCAGCTTTGCTCCTGGATAAGCATGAACCTCTTTTTGGGTATTTTCCTGCTTTATTAAAGCTTTTTCAAATAGAATGAGTATGAAATACACATGGAATCTGAGTACAAGAATGTAGAAACTGTGCTTAAACAGTGGGTATACACTCTCTTAATTTTTTCCCAGTCTTTGCAAATGCTGCCCAGAGGTTGTCATTACAGAACCACTTTGTTTTACTTTCTTCTGCATAGATGACTAATTTTTTAATAATAATAATGGATTTATAGTTGTAGAAGTCAAGTGGTACCACTGCATGCTTGTCATGAAAAACAGAGAACTTATAGCATTCATCTCCTTCAAGAGTCCCACTCCCCAGAGGCAACTATACTGAATTGTTTTTAGCTCTTTGTCCTCATATTTACCCCTATTGTTCTAAATCATGATTTAAAATGTTTTTTTTTTAACTTTATCAACTTCACATTCCCCATTTACTTCCTAAATCTCCCTTTCCCATCCTCATAATGTGGTTATATCACAAATTTTGGTACAATTAACCTTTCATATATTACTATGGCTTTGTCAATATTGTCCATATAGTTGCCATAAATTTTCCTCTAGTATATATCCTCTCTTGTACAAAGTTTTTAGGTTTCTCTGTCAAGGAGATAATAGCTGCTATGATTTTGTTAACTGCAAAGTATTCTATGGATCCAAAGTAATTTCCTCTGTAAAAACTAAGGACTTCACCAGGCTCGGTGGCTCAGCCTGTAATCCCGCGCCTTTGGGAGGCTGAGGTGAGTGGATTGCCTGAGCCTGCCGGTTTGAGACCCGCCTGGGCAGCGAGACCTCATCTCTACAATAAATCAAAAAATCAGCCGGACGTGGTAGCGCATGCCTGTAATTCCGGCCACTTGGAAGGCTGAGGCGGAAGGATCGCCGGAGCCCAGCAGGTTGAGGCTGCGATGGCCAGGAGCGGCCACTGCACTCCAGTCTGGGCGACAGAGTGAGACTCCAACTCAAAAAAAGAACAAAAAAACCAAAAAAAAAAAACTAAGTACTTTCTGAGGATGATCCATGGTACCTCATGTCTCTAATCCCAGCACTTTAGAAGGCTGAGGCAGGAAGGTAACTTGAACCCAGGTGTTCAAAACCAGCTTGGGCTACATAGAAAGATCATGTTTCTACAAAAACTAAAATAAAATGTTTAGCTGGGTATGGTGGTGCATGCCTGTAGTCCCAGCTACTTAGGAGGCTGAGACAGAAGGATCGCCTGAGCCCAGAGGTCAAGGTTGTGGTGAGTCATGATTGTGCCACTGCGCTCCAGCTTGGGTGACAAAGTGAGACACTGACTCAAAAATAAATAAGTAAATAATCAAATAATAAACCAATTATAGTGTCTTGGCTTAATTCCTTCTGTCCTTGAACACTCTATCTTTCTCCTTCAGTCTTGACTGGTAACTTTCTAGGCTTGTTGCAAAGTTGTCATCCAGAGAGTTCTTTTTGTTACTATCCTGGGAAGTTTATTTAGTTAACTTGTGTTAATCTTGTGTTTCCCAAGGCTTATATCTTTCTCTTTCTTGGTTTACTCAATCATGTAATAGATGACATCTTCCAAGAGTTTTCTGGGAAAGAGTGCATGGAAGGCAAGCACTTTGGGTCTCCATGTCTGAAAATGACTATTCTGTCCTCACATTTGATAGCTAACAATGGCTTACTAGAGAATTCTAGGTTGAATATTATTTCTCCTCAGGTTTTGTAAGAGATTTTTGAGTTATATCTTTCAATGTTGCTTTGGAAATACATTCTTCTCATTATGGAAAATTTATTTTGTCTTTCTTGCTCTCTGATATTTCATGATAATATACTTTGTGTGAATTTTTCTCCCTTATTTTATTTGACATCCAATGTACACTTTCTTTTTTTTGAGTTGGAGTCTCACTCTGTCACCCAGACTGGAGTGCAGTGGCTGCTCCTGGCCACCGCAGCCTCACCTGCTGGGCTATGGCGATCCTTCTGCCTCAGCCTTCCGAGTAGCCGGAATTACAGCCATGCACTACCACGCCAAGCTAATCTTTTTTTATTTTATTGTAGAGATGAGGTCTCGCCTGCCCAGGCATGTCTCGAACCTGCGGGCTCAGGCAATCCACTCACCTCAGCCTCCCAAATGCGCGGGATTACAGGCTGAGCCACCAAGCCCAACTCAATGTGCACTTTCAAAAAGAAACATATGTCTTTCAGAAAAGAGAAAGCTTCTAATTATTTCTATTCCCTTTTTTTTCCTGATATCTCTTTTCTTAAGCACTTATCACTAGAATATTAGGCTTTCTAGATTGATTTTCTAGTTTTCTGTACTTTTTTATATCTTAGACATTTTGCTTTTATTTTTCTGTGAGACTTCTTCAACTGTATATTTTAATGCACACTTTTTTTTTACTTTTTTGTGACTACCATATTTTTAGTTTCAAGTAGCTCTTTTTTATTTTTGTTATTTTTTTAAAATAGAAGTATATTCTTTATTCATGGATGAATATCTTGTAGCTTTCTGAAAATACCATTCATGAAGCTTTCTTCAGTACATTAACCTTGTTCCTTTCAAATAACTTTTTTTATTGTGTGTGTGTGGGGGGGTGTATATCTGAGCTTGTTGGTTGTTTACCAAAATTTCATTACTTTTTCCATAAATCAATTACATTAAGGACAGATATTCGTCCTGCTGACTGTATTTTCCAGCCTCCTTTGTAGGTAAATATATTCACATGAGTATGTTCTGACCAAAGAAAGATAAGCAGAAGTATTTTGTAGGAGCGCTAGGATGCTGACTAAAGGGGGTTAACTCAACTGAAGGCTATCTTTTTGTCTTCTGCTCCCTTTCTTCCCTACTGCTTGGAATTAGACATGATGGTTGGAGCTCCAGTAGTCATCTTGAACCAGGAGGTTATTTGCAGTTGGAAGCTAAGCTCTAGGTTGATAAAATAGTTTTTCTGTTATTTTCATAGAAGACGCCTATGTTTCTGATGACTCTGAACCATCATACCCATCCTCAAATGCCTACTTTTGAACTTATTGTACATAAGAATAATATTAATTTCTCATATTCAAGGAATTGTTATTTTTGGTCAATAATTGTAGCCAACCATGCAGCCAATTCAGTCTCAGTCTTTGATTTTGAAAGCTTTCCACAAACATCAGGTGATCCTTGGAGATTTAATCATATTTTATATAAAGTACTGAAAAACTTGTCAGAAGCACTGCATATATGGGCAAGTTTTTTCAAACCATCATGTTTCACTGGAAATGAATCAGAGAACATGCTGGCCTCTTTACAAAGGGAAATCTATGGATCTTTCTCTTGGGCTAATCCATTTCTACAGAACATACTTCCAATCAACCTGCCTAGTACT
>NW_007140866.1:0-786 GCF_000164805.1 Carlito syrichta | reverse complement strand
TAATTGGTACATATCTGCATGCCCGTGCTACTAGGACAGTATTATGAAATTCTTAGTGAGCTAGGAACCTTGGGCTATCTAGGATTTTAGTGGCTCTGACCAGAGTGGGAGCAGCAGATGCTGTGAGGAGGTTAGATTCTGGATCCATCTGGAATATAGAACCAACAAATTTTCTGACAGGTGGGTGGGGGACATGAAGAAAGACAGAGGCACATGGGATGACTACAAGTGTTTTTACTTCCAAACAAAAGGAAGATGGAGATTAGTAAGGTGAGATGAAGTAGACGACGAGTAGAGCAAATTCCTGGGGAGATGAAAACTTAGTTTGGACATATCTACTGTCCCTCTAAGTAGAAAATTAGACAGTTGAATAATTGATGGAAGAGCTGGGGAGAAAGCCATTTTTGTGTGCCTACTTGGTAGCAGGGAGTCTATATTCATGACCCCCTTACATTCTTCACAAGCCCCTGTATTAGATATTTTAACTCTGTTCTGTTTTATATTGTTTAATAGATAAATCTTGAGTATCAAAGAATTTGAATAACTTGGTCAAGGTACTACAGCTGGTAGATAGAAAAACTGAAATTCAAATCCAGGTTGTCTGATGAGAAGGTAAAGGCCATGCTTTTTTTGCTAAACCATGCTGCCCCAGGTAAATATCCTTTGCATCTTTTTACACTTTGAAGAGGAGAATATCTCACTTACTTTTGTTAATTATGATATAAGACCAGGTGCAATGGCTCAAATCTATAATCCCAGCTCTTTGGGAGGTCAATGTGAGAGGAT
>NW_007140865.1:0-835 GCF_000164805.1 Carlito syrichta | reverse complement strand
CCCAGCAGGTCGAGGCTGTGGTGCCCGGAAGTGGCCCACTGCACTCCAGTCTGGGCGACAGAGTGAGACTCCAACTCAAAAAAAAAAAAAAAAAAAGCTTATTTCATCTATTAAATAGGGGACGCTTCGGGTAGAGGTAGGTCCCATCTTTCTTGTCCTTTCGTACTGGGAAAGATAGTAAATAGATAGAAACCGACCGGGATTACTCCGGTCTGAACTCAGATCACGTAGGATTTTAATCGTTGAACAAACGAACCATTAATAGCGGTTGCACCATTGGGATATCCTGATCCAACATCGAGGTTGTAAACCCTATTGTCGATATGGACTCTGTAATAGGATTGGGCTGTTATCCCTAGGGTAACTTATTCCGTTGCTCAGAGTAAGTTTGGGTCAATAAATGATTTTTGCTTAGACTGGTAAAGTCTTAGTTATTATCATTCGGAGGTTTGTTTGTGCTCCGAGGTCACCCCAACTGAAATTTACAGCTCATATCCAGTTGGGTATTGGTCCTAGTAGGTCGTTTTAGTACTGGTTGAGTAGTTAAATTGAAGCTCCATAGGGTTTTCTCATCTTATTAAGATATCTCTGCCTCTTCACGGAGATGTCAATTTCACTGATTGGAAGTAGGAGACAGAAAAATCCTCGTGTGGCCATTCATACAAGTCCTTATTTAGAGAACAAGTGATTATGCTACCTTTGCACGGTCAGGATACCATGGCCGTTTAATATATTACTGAGCAGGCAGTGCCTCTAATATTGGTTATGCTAGAGGTGATGTTTTTGGTAAACAGGCGGGGTTTAAAGTCTTGCCGAGTTCCTTCTACTTCTTTTA
>NW_007140864.1:0-1069 GCF_000164805.1 Carlito syrichta | reverse complement strand
TATTCGTAATGCTCTAAAGTAGAGAATGTAGCCCATGCTTTCCATCTCATAGGTTACACCTTGACCTAACATTTTTATGTTTATACTTGTGCTTACTTTAGGGCCTTTTTAGGGTTTGCTGAAGATGGCGGTATATAGACTGAATTAGCAAGGGGTGGTAAGGTAATCGGGGGTTATCGGTTATAAAACAGGCTCCTCTAGAGGGATGTGAAGCACCACCAAGTCCTTTGAGTTTTAAGCTGTTGCTTGCAGTAGTACTCTGGTGAATAAATTTGTTTAAATTTATTTATATTTATGGCTAAGCATAGTGGGGTATCTAATCCCAGTTTGAGTCTTAGCTGTCGTGTCTTCAAAACATTAAAGTCACTTTTGTGGATTATTTTAGGTTTGACTGTGGCTTTTTACGGCCTAGTCAGGGTTTAACTTTAGTTTGAGTATAATTTAAACACGCTTTACGCCACATCTTATTAGTTTGAGTTAATCGTATGACCGCGGTGGCTGGCACGAAATTTACCAACCCTGTATTTCTAGTATAACTTAGTCGAACTTTCGTCTATTGCTTAATTTTTATTACTGCTGTATCCCGTGGGGATATGGTTGAGCAAGACGTTGTGAGCTACTTGTTAATGTCCTTGATGTCCGCTCCTTTTGGTCTGTTGGGACCTAGAAGGCATTCTCACTGGAGGGTAGATTCTTGCATGTATAATTTTACTAGAAACTAATGAGAAGGCTAGGACCAAACCTATATGTTTATGGGACTGGGGCCCGTATAGGCATTTTCAATGCCTTGCTTTAATTGTAAGCTACATTAACCTATTTATTTGTAGAGCTAAAGTATTATGTCAGTATTGGTTATATTGGGGTTATTAAGTGAGTGGAAGTGGAATATAAAGGTTTGGGTTACATTATTTAGGGATTTAAGGTTTAAGTTGGGAATTTAGGGAAAGTATGGTTGGTTAATAGTGTTATTTGAAAATATAAGTTTAACTATAGTTTTCATCCCTTAATAGGGACATGGCTCTGTAATTTAATAAAATACACATGAAACGAAGAATAATTTAGTATATGT
>NW_007140863.1:0-768 GCF_000164805.1 Carlito syrichta | reverse complement strand
AGAAGAGTGATGATATTCAGTAAGCTCTCAGCACACATTTGTTGGCTATAAATTTTTAAATAAAATTAGCTTATGAAGCCAAGTAGACACTTTCACCCCACAGACAGTCTCAGTTTGGAGAACAGCAATATTTCAGAGCCAGGAATTGCTACTAACACAAACCATAAGCCTGGCTTGCATTCGTAGTTGTGCTGACTTCTCCCAGCATCTAAGCTCTTGCATGAGACTCCTCTTAAGTCTAAGCCATATCTTTATGGATTTTAGGAGAAAAGGTACATTTCCTTCAACTTTCATTTTTAAGCTAGGAGTAATAAAGACCAGGCAGTAAGAAGGACATTAAGTACATTGAACTTTGCTTGCACTTGCTGGAATGCCCCAAACAGCATACTGGTTTTCTGCTCTGGCTTCTATTAAGTAGAGCAGTTGGAACAGGCCTTCAGCAATTCATCAGTGCTTCCCTCGTGCCTCAAACAATCACTGAGTCTAGTTTCCTCACTTGAAAACTAGGGGACACTCACAACCTTGTACGTGGACTAAATGATTATATAAACAAAAACTGCGTAGTCCAGTGCCAGGCACAGAGAAAATGTACTATTTTTTTCCCAGCTTGGGTTTTATACCTGGATCATTAAGCTAGCATTTACAATAAGTATTAAAGTCTGACCATTTGATTTAAGGGAAAAAAGCAGATAATAAAAATGAAGGCAGGAATATCAATAGGTTGAATAAGTCAACTTTTTATCTTAATGTTTAATTATGAGAGGCTTG
>NW_007140862.1:0-3752 GCF_000164805.1 Carlito syrichta | reverse complement strand
ATTACCTGTTGTGTATTTATGTTGATGTCGATCTATATCTATATTATCTATATCTATCTATATCTATACCTATATCTATGTATATCTATGTCCCATTGGTCTTATCTCTCTGGAGAACCCTAATTAATACACAGGATCATAGATAGTTGGGTTCACGACCAAATTTTTTTCTCAATTAAGTAATTCTTCAGTCAAGAATCATTTACATGTTTCCTGAGACCTTGCATGAGAAATCCTCTAGAGCAGTGCTTCTTTACCTCTAATGTGCCTAGGACTCACCTGGGGATCTTGGGAAAATACAAAATCAGTAGGACTGGAGGAAGGCCTGAGATTCTTGGGTCTAACATGCTCCCAGGTATGCAGATGCCGTCAGTACATGGTCAACATTTTGAGACATCTGGCTAGACAATAGAACTAGAAGTGAACATGCTAAAAATTATTAGATGATGCCAAATTGCTCTTCAAAGTGGATGAACCTGTCTACACTCCCAGTGGCAGCATAAGTCAGTTTTATTTCTGTAATTTCCCACCAACAGTTTTAATTTTCAGATGTTTTATTTCAGTGGTTTTAAAAAGGGTATGAAGTTACCTTGCTTAAATTCATTTTTCTCTGATAACTAGAAGTTGAACCTCCTTTCAAATGTTTATTATGTATCTGGTCTTGCTCTTATGTGTATATCTTGTTTACTTATTTGTGGCTTTTCTTATTGTTTTGCATGAAAACTTTTAAAATTCTACACACTAACTAACCTTTTGGCTGTATATTCTTTGAAAATATTTCTAAACCGGGCTCGGTGGCTCAACCTGTAATCCCACACCTTTGTGAGGCTGAGGTGAGTGGATTGCCTGAGCCCGCGGGTTTGAGACCCGGCTGGGCAGCGAGACCTCATCTCTACAATAAATAAAAAAATCAGCTGGGTGTGGTAGCGCATGCCTGTAATTCCGGCTACTTGGAAGACTGAGGCGGAAGGATCGCCGAAGCCCAGCAGGTCGAGGCTGCGGTGGCCGCAGCGGCCACTGCACTTCAGTCTGGGCGACCGAGTGAGATTCCAACTCAAAAAATAAAAAGAAATAAAATATGTCTACACCTGCATTTATCTTTTAATGTTGCTTTTAGTGAACAGGATATATTAAAATTAATATGCTATAATTGTACCATTTTCCCCTTTGTTTGTATTTTGAAACATTGCATGAGAAATTCTTCTTAAGCTCCAAAGCCATAAAAATATTTTATTATATTTTATTCTATATATTGAAAAGATTTTATTTTCTTATATAGTTTTTCACTCATCAGGAATCGATTTTTGTATATGATGTAAGTAGAACTTTAAAAAAAAAATAGAGGAGCGGTGGCGGCGGCGGCAGCGGTAGGACCGCCGTGGCGCCGGAGCAGCGGCCGCAGGAGCGCGGCGAGCCGGCGGCGGGCCCGAGACGGCGCGAGAGGGTCCTACGTGTGACAGGCTTGCACCATGCGTGAGTACAAGCTAGTCGTTCTTGGCTCAGGAGGCGTTGGAAAGTCTGCTCTGACTGTACAATTTGTCCAAGGAATTTTTGTTGAGAAATATGATCCTACAATAGAAGACTCGTATAGAAAGCAAGTTGAAGTAGATGCCCAACAATGTATGCTTGAAATCTTGGATACTGCGGGAACGGAGCAATTCACAGCAATGAGGGATTTGTACATGAAAAACGGGCAAGGCTTCGCCTTAGTTTACTCCATCACAGCACAGTCCACATTTAATGACTTACAAGATCTGAGAGAACAGATTCTTCGCGTTAAAGACACTGATGATGTTCCAATGATTCTGGTCGGCAACAAATGCGACTTGGAAGATGAAAGAGTTGTAGGAAAGGAACAAGGTCAAAATCTAGCAAGACAATGGAACAACTGTGCATTCTTAGAATCCTCTGCAAAATCAAAAATAAATGTTAATGAGATCTTTTATGACCTAGTGCGGCAAATTAACAGAAAAACTCCAGTGCCTGGGAAGGCTCGCAAAAAGTCGTCATGTCAGCTGCTTTAATAGACAGAATGCATTGTAGCTCTGAGCCAGGTGTGAAGAACTGTTGCCCAATTCAGCAGTGCCAGCATTCCAACTTTGTTAAACCTACCGACATCTTACATGGACTTTCCTGTGGTGGTACCCTTTAAGAGGCGGATGAAAGCTACTATATAGTTTGCACATTCTAATCACTTTCCAGTATCACGAGAGAGGTTTCTTCTTCTTTACTAGTCCTAGAGTATGCCGCTGGTGAAACCGGAGGCTACATCCAGTGTTACTGCTAAGAGACATTGTTCATCCACCAATGTTGTACATGTATGAAAATGGTGTACTGTATACTTCCACATGCCCCGTACTTTGTATTGGAGAGTACAATAATGTAAATCCGAAAAGCACCACTATTTTAGCATAATAAAAGAAAGTCCAAAGAGCTCCTATAGAGACTACTCCAGATAACTTTGCTTCTTTGATACTTGTAGCTTACTGTAATTTTTTTTAAGAAATCCAATGTCATTATCATTGTATTGTACAAAATAAGCGCTTTGATTAACACAGCTATATAGTTTTTTTAATTTTTGAAAAACCTGTGGAGACAGTGATCTTGTCTTTAAAACATGATAGTCCTCTCAGTATAATGTCTTAGATTAAAGACGTTGCCTTTAATATCTGTCGGAAAGGAAATGTCCAGACTTTTCAAGTCTTTATTCTATGTTTCCTTTTTGTTTACATAGGGAACAGTGTTTATAGTTGTGTGTACAGTGGGGGTCTACAACAAGAAGTGTATATTTTCACACAGCTTTTTAATGGTTTCACAGTTTTGTAAATCATTTCCAGGCTTCTGCGGCTGTAGATTCTCACTGTGAACCCTTTGCTTGCTCATGCGTATGTGTCTTGCAATACCAATACACAGGTGTAGTATCTTTGCCTGTCAGTGATCGTTTCACACGTGTAACGTTTTGGTTGAGATGTTAAGTGGTGGACGAGTACTGTGGATGTGAATGTGGGAAGTAATTTTAATCATGTGTAATGGGTCACAAGGCCTGACTTGCAGTAACTCTTGCTGTTGTATTTAGCAATGCCTTGTTGCTCTGTATGCATTACCGTTTGGGTGTAAAGATTGTGTGTCTATCCAACAGGGAGCCACAGTATTTAAGCTGACCATTCTAATGTTACGACGACTCGGAGGTGGCCAAATGTAAACTAAAGCCTTAATTAAAGTGGTGCAATTTTGTATAACTTAGCATCCGTAGTTCAATAAATTTGGATTGCCATGCAAGGGCTTGCATTATAAAAAAAAAAAAAAAATAGAAAACCAGTTCTCTTAACACCACTAATTTAATAGCTATCTCTTTGACTGGTTTGTAAAGTTTTAGGAGTTGTCTCTATGACTTGTGAAATTTCTCTATATGTATTGGTCTGTTGGGAACTCTATTCTGCCCATCACTACCACATTGTCTTATTTACTGTTGCTTTATAAGTCTTAATGTCTGATAGAGTATTTTGGTTTTCTTCAAAATTATCTTAATTATTTTGGATGTTTGCTTTCTAAAGCTCACTTATTAGCGGTAAATACATATAGATAAGTGCACATGAACATAGAAGTGCATATAAGTACATGTAGCTCAACAAATTTGTATAAACTGAATATACCTATAAAACAAATCTGAAGATCAAGAAAAAGAAGCCTGCTAGCATCCCCAAAACCCTGATGTGCCCACCTCCCATCAATAACACTTCTTCCCACAGGAA
>NW_007140861.1:0-3297 GCF_000164805.1 Carlito syrichta | reverse complement strand
CTTTTGGCTGTATATTCTTTGAAAATATTTCTAAACCGGGCTCGGTGGCTCAACCTGTAATCCCACACCTTTGTGAGGCTGAGGTGAGTGGATTGCCTGAGCCCGCGGGTTTGAGACCCGGGCTGGGCAGCGAGACCTCATCTCTACAATAAATAAAAAAATCAGCTGGGTGTGGTAGCGCATGCCTGTAATTCCGGCTACTTGGAAGACTGAGGCGGAAGGATCGCCGAAGCCCAGCAGGTCGAGGCTGCGGTGGCCGCAGCGGCCACTGCACTTCAGTCTGGGCGACCGAGAGAGATTCCAACTCAAAAAATAAAAAGAAATAAAATATGTCTACACCTGCATTTATCTTTTAATGTTGCTTTTAGTGAACAGGATATATTAAAATTAATATGCTATAATTGTACCATTTTCCCCTTTGTTTGTATTTTGAAACATTGCATGAGAAATTCTTCTTAAGCTCCAAAGCCATAAAAATATTTTATTATATTTTATTCTATATATTGAAAAGATTTTATTTTCTTATATAGTTTTTCACTCATCAGGAATCGATTTTTGTATATGATGTAAGTAGAACTTTAAAAAAAAAATAGAGGAGCGGCGGCGGCGGCGGCAGCGGTAGGACCGCCGTGGCGCCGGAGCAGCGGCCGCAGGAGCGCGGCGAGCCGGCGGCGGGCCCGAGACGGCGCGAGAGGGTCCTACGTTGTGACAGGCTTGCACCATGCGTGAGTACAAGCTAGTCGTTCTTGGCTCAGGAGGCGTTGGAAAGTCTGCTCTGACTGTACAATTTGTCCAAGGAATTTTTGTTGAGAAATATGATCCTACAATAGAAGACTCGTATAGAAAGCAAGTTGAAGTAGATGCCCAACAATGTATGCTTGAAATCTTGGATACTGCGGGAACGGAGCAATTCACAGCAATGAGGGATTTGTACATGAAAAACGGGCAAGGCTTCGCCTTAGTTTACTCCATCACAGCACAGTCCACATTTAATGACTTACAAGATCTGAGAGAACAGATTCTTCGCGTTAAAGACACTGATGATGTTCCAATGATTCTGGTCGGCAACAAATGCGACTTGGAAGATGAAAGAGTTGTAGGAAAGGAACAAGGTCAAAATCTAGCAAGACAATGGAACAACTGTGCATTCTTAGAATCCTCTGCAAAATCAAAAATAAATGTTAATGAGATCTTTTATGACCTAGTGCGGCAAATTAACAGAAAAACTCCAGTGCCTGGGAAGGCTCGCAAAAAGTCGTCATGTCAGCTGCTTTAATAGACAGAATGCATTGTAGCTCTGAGCCAGGTGTGAAGAACTGTTGCCCAATTCAGCAGTGCCAGCATTCCAACTTTGTTAAACCTACCGACATCTTACATGGACTTTCCTGTGGTGGTACCCTTTAAGAGGCGGATGAAAGCTACTATATAGTTTGCACATTCTAATCACTTTCCAGTATCACGAGAGAGGTTTCTTCTTCTTTACTAGTCCTAGAGTATGCCGCTGGTGAAACCGGAGGCTACATCCAGTGTTACTGCTAAGAGACATTGTTCATCCACCAATGTTGTACATGTATGAAAATGGTGTACTGTATACTTCCACATGCCCCGTACTTTGTATTGGAGAGTACAATAATGTAAATCCGAAAAGCACCACTATTTTAGCATAATAAAAGAAAGTCCAAAGAGCTCCTATAGAGACTACTCCAGATAACTTTGCTTCTTTGATACTTGTAGCTTACTGTAATTTTTTTTAAGAAATCCAATGTCATTATCATTGTATTGTACAAAATAAGCGCTTTGATTAACACAGCTATATAGTTTTTTTAATTTTTGAAAAACCTGTGGAGACAGTGATCTTGTCTTTAAAACATGATAGTCCTCTCAGTATAATGTCTTAGATTAAAGACGTTGCCTTTAATATCTGTCGGAAAGGAAATGTCCAGACTTTTCAAGTCTTTTATTCTATGTTTCCTTTTTGTTTACATAGGGAACAGTGTTTATAGTTGTGTGTACAGTGGGGGTCTACAACAAGAAGTGTATATTTTCACACAGCTTTTTAATGGTTTCACAGTTTTGTAAATCATTTCCAGGCTTCTGCGGCTGTAGATTCTCACTGTGAACCCTTTGCTTGCTCATGCGTATGTGTCTTGCAATACCAATACACAGGTGTAGTATCTTTGCCTGTCAGTGATCGTTTCACACGTGTAACGTTTTGGTTGAGATGTTAAGTGGTGGACGAGTACTGTGGATGTGAATGTGGGAAGTAATTTTAATCATGTGTAATGGGTCACAAGGCCTGACTTGCAGTAACTCTTGCTGTTGTATTTAGCAATGCCTTGTTGCTCTGTATGCATTACCGTTTGGGTGTAAAGATTGTGTGTCTATCCAACAGGGAGCCACAGTATTTAAGCTGACCATTCTAATGTTACGACGACTCGGAGGTGGCCAAATGTAAACTAAAGCCTTAATTAAAGTGGTGCAATTTTGTATAACTTAGCATCCGTAGTTCAATAAATTTGGATTGCCATGCAAGGGCTTGCATTATAAAAAAAAAAAAAAAAATAGAAAACCAGTTCTCTTAACACCACTAATTTAATAGCTATCTCTTTGACTGGTTTGTAAAGTTTTAGGAGTTGTCTCTATGACTTGTGAAATTTCTCTATATGTATTGGTCTGTTGGGAACTCTATTCTGCCCATCACTACCACATTGTCTTATTTACTGTTGCTTTATAAGTCTTAATGTCTGATAGAGTATTTTGGTTTTCTTCAAAATTATCTTAATTATTTTGGATGTTTGCTTTCTAAAGCTCACTTATTAGCGGTAAATACATATAGATAAGTGCACATGAACATAGAAGTGCATATAAGTACATGTAGCTCAACAAATTTGTATAAACTGAATATACCTATAAAACAAATCTGAAGATCAAGAAAAAGAAGCCTGCTAGCATCCCCAAAACCCTACTGTGCCCACCTCCCATCAATAACACTTCTTCCCACAGGGAACCAAGGTCATGAATCCGATATCATTGCATACATGTTGATTGTTTTAGTATTTTATATAAATGTAAATATAAAACATGTATACTCATATGTCTGATTTCTATTATTGATGGGTAATTTCTAGTTTTCAACTCTTATCAATATTGCCACTGTGCACATTCTTATACGTATGTATGATTGAACATAGACATATATTTCTGTTGGGTATATATCCAAGAGTAAAATTGCTGAGTTTCAGGCATACACATTTTCAATTCTGATAGATATTCTCAATTGTTTCCAAAGTGGGTGTA
>NW_007140860.1:0-911 GCF_000164805.1 Carlito syrichta | reverse complement strand
CCATCACTACCACATTGTCTTATTTACTGTTGCTTTATAAGTCTTAATGTCTGATAGAGTATTTTGGTTTTCTTCAAAATTATCTTAATTATTTTGGATGTTTGCTTTCTAAAGCTCACTTATTAGCGGTAAATACATATAGATAAGTGCACATGAACATAGAAGTGCATATAAGTACATGTAGCTCAACAAATTTGTATAAACTGAATATACCTATAAAACAAATCTGAAGATCAAGAAAAAGAAGCCTGCTAGCATCCCCAAAACCCTACTGTGCCCACCTCCCATCAATAACACTTCTTCCCACAGGGAACCAAGGTCATGAATCCGATATCATTGCATACATGTTGATTGTTTTAGTATTTTATATAAATGGAAATATAAAACATGTATACTCATATGTCTGATTTCTATTATTGATGGGTAATTTCTAGTTTTCAACTCTTATCAATATTGCCACTGTGCACATTCTTATACGTATGTATGATTGAACATATACATATATTTCTGTTGGGTATATATCCAAGAGTAAAATTGCTGAGTTTCAGGCATACACATTTTCAACTCTGATAGATATTCTCAAATTGTTTCCAAAGTGGGTGTACCAATTACCCTTAATATGAGAGCTTTAGTGACTTCATGTCTTTCAACTTTTGATATTTCCTTCTTTTCTAATTTTAGCCAACTAGTTCAGTGGTTGAAAGGTCTTAATAAGACAGATTTTTTTTTAAAAAAACAGTCATTTCAGTAACTGTACTTGGGATATTAATGATCCACCCAGGTGTTGTTTAAACATGCATGGTCAATACATTATGCAAACAATACCCTGTTCAACAGAATGCAGAGGGCTTCCACACACACAGCTCGTAAGAAACAAAGCCATAGTTAATTCATATCCAAGGACACACTAT